>NC_070595.1:21607139-21907139 GCF_027409825.1 Scomber japonicus
GTTGCCAACTTTGTAAATCAGGCACATCTCATGAGTAAATCTTGATTCACTTTGCTTATTTAGTTCATCACACAGATTTGAGTCGCTCAGTTATCACATCATTATGTAAACCTCCAAGCAGCAAATTTAGGTCCAGAATTACCTACTTCACTCTTTCCAGTTTAGTATTGTTTCAGTCATGGGATTTCATGTAAATAAGATACTAAGTAGCACAAAATAACGAATCATTGCTATTTATTACAAACATATTAGCAACTATTTAATATTGAGGTTTACACCATACTTTCAATGCATCTACTGCTGGTATCTGTGCCTGTATTTGGAAAATATGTCCATGTATCCATCTCTAAAAATTGTGCAGATTAAGTAATACTACATGTTGGACAATATTTCCAATCATTAAATATTTTTATGCGTTAACATTATAACCCTAAAGCCTAAGAGGACTTCTGTTGAAAGCAATGTAAGTGAGATTAAGTACAATAAACCTGCTGGGTTTGAGGGAAACTCTACTTTGCATTTATCCCTGTTTAAGAAACAACCAGCAATGGCTGTGATGCACAGATAAGCCTGAAGTCTGCTGCGCTGGACAATTTTGCAAATAAATCTGCACTATGTGTGAATCTTAGGTTTAGGAGATTTACACACAGTGTGAGCCAGCTTAGTGATTTTAGGCTTCTTGACTCACAACTTTTGCCACTTTCAATCTACTTTTTCTCTTATGCTTGGGATGATCCTGAGCAAAGAAGATGCATGAGTGCTGTTTCTCCACAGCAAGAGTTGTGCATCAACAAGTAGGCCTTGACTGTAGATGATCTGTCTTGACACCAATACAATGATACAATAATCAAATGTTGCCACTATAATGATTAGATGATGTTCATTATGACCTTGATCTTTAGTATTATCATCACTACACTTACTGGCCCTTGGGTCTGAGCATTAGTTGGCACAATAGCCGACTCACTGATGCTCAGGGAGCTGATATTTGCCTCAAAAGAGCTGGAGGCAATGGTTATATTGCTGGCAGCAAACACTAGCAGTAATTGATTTTTTGATGAAAAAAGTTGTCAACAAAACTTATGCCCTCCCGCCCCCTCCCCCTTTCAGTGCTACTTGGTAATAGCATAGCAATTTGTTTTCATTTCTCTCACTGCAACATGTGAATCTGAAGGAAAATGAATTCAAGATGAAGAAACAATATTGATTTAAGTCTCCCTCTGCTCAATAATATGTTTGTGTTATTGTTTCTACAGTTAGATATTTGAGCTTCAATTTGGAGAATGATGTATGTGGAGACTTGGACACTAGAAGGTTTTTCATCTTCATTCATCTGCAGAAAGTGGAAAGTTTTTCTATGCTCATCACAACTAGTTTGGAAGCCAATCGTGGTCCAATATTCAACTTACACAAGTGTGATGCGGAAGTCTGTTCTCAGTGCTAAAACACTGAGAAGTTGGAGACATCTTGTGCAAATTTTTGAAATTAAAGGTATTTGCATATTCATAGATTCTGGAAATACTAATGAGCGAGAAGGAGTTGATGCCATTATAAGGATTTGAATGTGGTATGCTTTTTTTTGTAAAGAACATATGAGACACACATTATTGTTCCAGGCAGAGTACTTCAAGACATTTTACTGAGTGCCCAGATATTACATATTTCTTGTTTTATAACTAAATGCATTTATTTATTCATCTTTTTCTTTCATGAATGGGTAGATGCTTTGAAATTTCTCAGATGAGTGCATTTTTTCAGTCTGCTAGCCTTACTTTTCAGTTTGTTTGATCATATACATTGCATTGTCTGTGTGAAGTCATTATTTCCTTCACTGTTTTCTGTTAAAGGAAAAAGTTTGTTGGTTGGAAAGTGTAGACCCATTTTACCCAGTCATGCCTAACATTAAATACCTTTGTGTGTAGGTGAAAATGTCAGCCCCAGACATTATTAAAAGATGATCTGTGAAACACCACTTTTTACAGTAAGTAACCTTCTGCCCTGGTTTATAATTGCCTGCACATTCAGGATTGGCTTTGCTGTTTTTTCAGTGGTGGCTGACTGTGTAGTCTAATGTTTAGACAGTGGGAGAATAAAAAGAGGATTCTGTAGGGGATCTGATCCCGGGACAGCCTTCCACTCTCATCTCAACTGTATGTTTACCTCATATCCTGAGGAGGATAATTGGATACTGTTCCCTTCAGCCATATATTGTTCCTTTGGTAACAGATTGCATTTGTATCTACATTTCATCTAAATAAAATGATTTTCTATAATTATTACTCATAACATGACATAACATAACACAACATAACATATCTTCCCTCTCCAGTACAGTTTTTACTGCACTCTCTTGAGCTGATGCTGTTAGATGCTCTGTACTGTATTGTGCTTTAAATGTCAGCCACTACTGTGTATGAACTCATCAGGGTTCTCTTCACAAAAGCACTTTATTGATAGAAAGGTCATCTAAGATGAATAGGATCACCATGGTTACAGAGGAAAAGGAAAATGGGACCTCCCACTTTACTTAATGTCTTCTGTGTCCACCACAGCCTCTGCAAAGAATGGGTGTACCCTCACATGGTTTATAAATGAAAGGGATAAAAATGACAGCACAGTGAGCTGTTGTCTTTTTTGCCAAAGTGTCCTCTATACAGCAGAGAATGCCAATGTGGCTTCAGGATTATTTTGGATAGGAAAGAATAAATATAATACAATGAAAGGTCTGCAGTCTGAGACTTTCATGTGAGCAGTGTCCCGCTTTGTGCCTTGTGTCTGAACATTTCTGCAGAAAACCCCTGAGAAGAGCCGTGCAACTTCAAGATCAAAGCAGATTGGAGCCTGACAAGCAACAATATCTTGAAGCCTATGTTTTCGACTCAAATGTAAATCCTCTAAGAATTTCTTATACATTTTGTCTCTCTTTCCTTCTTTGTACTTTTCAGCCCTTCCCAATGCCACCTGCTCCTTTTACCAGATGTCTTGTTTTAACTTTCAGTTCACCTTGGAAAAATAAAATGTTCACAGTGAGTGGTATTAAACTCTGCCTGAGTATAGTAAAGCATGCTGTTTTATTACACAGAATCCTATGTGGGAAACATGGAATGAAATGCTGTCACCTCATTAATTTATGATTGAGCTTGGTTGGCAGAAGCTACCTGGTAATAGCAAGATATATGATATTATTCCAGGATTTTAATTTCAAATGTTGATATTTTGAATGTTTTAAAATTGTAAGGAATTTAGATTTAACACTGAAAAACACTTGTTAGATCATGTTTTTGTACATGTCAGTCAACAATAATGAATATTAGCATTTCAGTGTAATCTCATATTACAGATTTGCAATAGTAGCTACTATCTTGGTAATTGACTTAATAAACCACCATGAATGAATGTGTGTAAGTTTAAAGACAATTTTACAACACTATGAGTTTCTCCTTTGTTTTTCAACGCCACCCTCCAAAATACAGTGAAAATCTATGGAAGGGACAATGAAGTACAAAGTTATACATGGTAAAGATTTATATTTATTTCTCATCACAAATAAAAAGAACCATGCTTACTCATCACAGAAAGAAAAAAAAAAGAGAAGCGCTCAGTCTTTGTATCTTTACCGACCTTGGTGTCGGAATGTTTTTTCAGAATGTGAATAATAGCACTCTATGAAGATTCTTTAAAAAAGTCCAAGCCTATGCCCATACACTGAAGTCCCCAACCCACACCCCCCATAACCTTTACCCACCTCCACCCCAATCCTTTGTCCCTCCCCGAACGATGATCACAGCATTACAGTATTTGAGTGAGTCAGTCTGAGGTCTCTCAGTCCCCAGAAGTCTTAATAACCTGGAACAGTGTGACATTGTAGAGCACCTGATGTCCATTGTTCCAGGTGTACAGGACCCTCTCCCTGGGATTGTAGTCCATCATGGAAATGTGGGAGTATTGATTGTGGAAGGGGATGTCTGTGTACTCATAGCTTGATGTGTTGGTGTAGTAGGCAAAGTAGATCTTGGCTCCAGCGAGGTGGGAGTTGGTGACGTAAAGTGTACCACAGATCATGAATGACTCTCCAGCACTGCGCTTGGGGAAGCCTGTGTCCCATGTCTGCAGCACTTCCAGACTCTGGGGTTCCAGGCGGCTGATGACAATGTTCCCCGCATTTGGGATGGTGGTGTAAACAGCCCACAGGCCATTCTCATCCGCCATCAGGTCGATGTCAGAAGCGCCACCCCAGGAGTAGGGAAAGGTGTTGTTATAGCCGGCCCCACTCAGGCTGCGCTGCACCAGTACACTTCGAGAACGAAAATGGTACTTGATGATGATGTTACTCTGGTACTTGTTGTAGTACAGTGAGCCGTTGTAAACCACGTGGCCAGTGCCTGCCCAGGGATGTGGCAGCAAGTGCTGCACAAAGTTTTGGCCCTTCATAAAGTCATTCATGGTGCGGTATTCCAGGACCCGACGGCCCTTGAAGTAACCATCCATGGACCACACCTGTGAAGAGAAGTAAAAGGAATCTGTGAGGGAATTATACATATTACAAGTACGATTAAACATGTTTGAATACAGTTACTGCACATATGATTTTTCATTTGTGTGCACTTTTTGCTATGTTACATGGTCTGAGCATTATTTGGGGCTCTTCTGGGATGCCTAACTGGTACTTGGCTCATTCCACCTTCCACACAGGTTGATCAAGTTGAGGGGGTTTGAAATCACCCAAGACCCAGAAAGTCTACCTCCCCTGAGGATGGCTTGTAATCATCCGCAGGGGTGGGTGGAGAGACTGTATGATAAGGCATCCCATCGGAAGAGGAAAGAGTATGGAAGACCACAAAAAGTGCCTTAAGGTAAAGAGTGACATTGCATAGGACTGAAATAATGAGTAATATCAACAAATGTAAGGTCTAGGAGATGTCTGATTCTGGGTGAGTGACTGTACAATAATAAAAAATGGAAAGAAGTCACAGCAAACCCTTAACTGTCAAGTCTGATGTAATTGGATATACAAAAATTCTATGTGCGAAAACATGGTGATGACTCCTGTAAGCTTTCTTTGAAAGGTAAAAGCAAAGTAGACTGGAAAGTATTTATGATGTGAACTCTGTCAGATATAAGAGACAGACAGCAAAGTAGTTAACAGTGGAGCAAGAGGGAGGGGGAAAAACTAAGTGTCCTCAGCTCTCACATTCACAAAAGGAACAGGATCTCCTCCCTGCCTCAGCTACATATATCAGAGACACCCACTCCCACCACCTGTTATCCATGTTGACATTGATCTCCCTCCCAAACTTTACCTCGAGATCCCAGTATAGGTGGAGATAGATGCAGTGGGGCCATAAACACCAAGCGTCTGCTCCACCTCCATATTAGGAGAGCAGCCTTGGGTCTGACACAAACGATCACTGCAAGCATGACACCTACATCGCATGTGTGTAAGTTCTATGACAAAAATAAGTGGTTTTGAAGTTTTACCTGACATAACTATAAATGTAGAAAGCAAAAGTATTACACTGAAGATTAATGAAGATGAATTTATGAATCTTCCAAAATTTAATGGTAGAATTATACAATGAGAGCAACAGGAACCACAGTAAAAGAATTATACTTTATGCCATGGCCTGTAGTCACAGAAAACAAAAAAACCCCAAACCCTTCCTTTCCCTTTCCCGCACATTGCCCTGCAAATCTTTTAACTCAAAGCTTTTAGGCTTAATCTTGTACTCTTCAGAGGAAGGAGTTAAAGTCACCAGAGTATCAGACTTCCCAGGTCAATATGCACAATTAGGCCGTGGCACGCCACTGTACATGAACAAGTGAGGTCTGTAACCCTTGGGACCCAGGCCAGTATTCTCAAGTTGCATTGCAGCACATGTTAATGCAGGCATCTGATTTACACTGGACAGTATGAGTCCGTGAAAGAGCAGACACAGAGTTAGAGAAGCACAGGAAGGTAAAGAAAGCATCTTCATGAACTAGTGATTGGATGTTGGACACAACTGAAAACATATAGACATCCATTTCAGAGCACTTTTGTGGGATATTCAACACAAACTGCTAAATTCAAACAAAATGTTTGGGGAAATTGGGGAAGTTGTCTCACCAGTTACAAAAGTGCCACAAAAGCTATGGGATAAAGATAAATATGATGTGGGATTAATTAAAAGGACTATCAGAGTGAAATTGCAAAATTGCCACAACAAATCCCAATGTTGAAGAAGGAAGTAATGAGAAGATCTGTAGTATATAGCCCTGAGCAAAGTAAGCATCTTGTGCATATGTGGTGAATATTTATTAGTTTGAATGTGAATGTATGTCTTCATACAGTCATGCATACCTGATTGTGTGTGCAGAACTATTGATCTCTGCTGTGTATGGGAGTGAACATGTTGCCTGTGCTCTGCAGTCAACCACTGCTTGTGCCCCCTGCCCTTTCCAGTCCACGTTCACGGAAAATAAATCCATTTAGCAGCTCTATCTTTTTCCTCAAGCACTCTCAGCGGATCGCTACACTGACACTGCCTCTCTCTGGCTGCATCTTCCATCTCATCTCATTCCCTCAATGCTTTCCACTGAGACACAGTTCAGCTTTTAATTGATTCAATTAAATTGCAATTGGCTTAGATATTTATTTTGTCCTTAACATATCAAGGAGGGCAGTGCTAAGATGTAGCTCTCATTCTTCTAATACTCAATCCATAATTTTTCTCTCCTTTCTCCCTTTTCCTGCTATTGCCTCTATTCCAGGTGAAGAATGGGCAGTTTTCACTTAAATAAAAATTCCAGGGGGGATGAGGAAGGGTATGGGAGGAGCTGGGGGTGGCGAAGTACAGCAGCTGAATTATGGAGAAGAGGAGATTATAGAGCATTAAGCATTGTTGCTCTTCTGCTTGCTAAATGAGTCCCTAGAGCTGAGCAGGAGGCAGGAACTGAGCCAGGCCAAAGCTTTAGCACATAAAGACCAAGTTTTTTTTTTCTTTCTGCTCGTCTGCTTTACTGTTTGGCACTTCAGTGACAATGATGTTTCCCAAATATGATTATCATGATTGGTGCGAGTGTTTATGCAATATTGCTGATGCATCTGGCTATTAATACAATCAGTGATTGATCTAAAGTATAATGTGATCTCAGCATGTCAGGTGATTAAAGAGAAAGATCAGGGCATTCAATCAACAAAATTGACCTTTTCTGTCAACAATATCTATTTAGCCTGTCATGATTCAGGGTGGAAATGAAAAAGGCCACTCTCATATTTCCTTTTAAACATCATCAGTTTCCATTCTCCCCTTCAGTTGGCTAATAATCCACTCTTCCAGTTCCACTACCACCACTCCCTCCACTCACTAGGCCCCACATCTCCCCCTTCCTCCTCTTCATCCCTTGTGTCTCTTTTTCCCTGCTCTTTACCATGTGCCTGCCCATATGAGACCACATGTCATCTCTAATCAGCTGAAGCATTACTATTTCATGTGTCCAGAGTGTCTCAGCACACTCCTAGTGATTACCTAGGTGATTTAGAAAACTTTTTGCCTAAACAACTCATTCATTTCTCCACTGATGATGAAGTGATTAATCAGCTGGAGTTGCAGTGACAGAAGGAGACAGGGAGGAGGGAAAGAGACGCTATCCATCAGTGACTCAGTTTTGCATCCCATTTCTCTCTCATTCTCTCCTCCTCTAGTGCTCACACGAAGTTCTACTCAGGCAAAACAGTGAATCAGTCATTGAAGTATCATGACAGCATTGCTTTGAGGGATATTTTTCCACTGAACAACTGACAGAGTTGGGCTTGTTTTTGACAATGACTTTGGTTCTACTTTATCCTCTATGTTTGTTAGACTACAAAGTGAATAGCAAGGATTAAGAGACTCACTCTGTTGTCTGAGCTGGGGATCATTGTATCTGTCATCCAGGAGCCAAATCTTGACCCTGATGCACGTACTGTGATGGGATTACTGACACCAGTGAGCTTCCCACAGCCTAGAGATTAAAGAAAAAGAGGAAAAAAGGCATAAAGATTTATGCATGTTTATATGAAGATATACACACTGTGACACTGACACACACAATGTAATTTAACTAAGATCCTATATATCCTATATATTTGTGATAGGTAAATCCACTCTACAGCTCATTTGAAACTTGGTGTGCCACTAGGCTTGCTCTTAAGGCCCCCTACACACACACACACACACACACACACATACACACACACACACACACACACACACACACACACACACACACACACACACACACACACACACACACACACACACACACACACACACACATATCAATCATATAAATAACCAAAAACACCAATAAAAACACCAATGACCTAAAGGCTACATATATAATTGCAGTCTTTTTTGTTAAATCATCAGTTTATATATGAGGGATTTTGTAAAATCATCAGTTTAACCTAACACATTACATGAGAACACAATCAATTATTCATTCAGGCTTTCTAGGCCATTTTTTCCTAATTTATGCAGATAATTTGAGTACTGAGCAGAGTGGAAATGTTGCCAATGCACACCAGAACTTTGACCATCCATGATGTTAATTTAATCAATAATTTATATCTGCGTTGCTGTGGTTTAACCTCTAATTGGCTAAGTGCTGTAATGGTATTTGATAATGAATTCCAGATTAAACATTCAATGACCATCCATCCACCCACCCATAATCATTTGCATATCTTTCATACCTAGTTTCTGCATGCAGGAGTGGAGCCTGGTCTCCAGCAGCAGGACTCTTTGGCGCAGTTCCTCATAATCGTAAGCCCCCATCTCTTCTTGGATGGCCATCAGCACCAAGGACAGATTCCTCACCTCCTCCCGAAGACGCAAGATCATCTTGGCATCGGCTTTGTACTGTTCTAGCACTGGCAACAGGGGGAGCAGCTGGGTCACCTTGTCTTTCAACTCCTAAGATAGCCATCACACAGACAGAGAGATATAAAAGCAAAGGGAGTGAAGAAGATTAAATCCTGGGAGAATAAAGAGGACGGGGAATGAGTCCACCATCACTACAGGGTATTGTGTGCAGAGCAGTTACTTTTTCAATTTTCAACTGTTGCTTCGAGTTCATAGCTCATCTCTCAATCAGGAGCTTATGCTGTAGTTTCATCTGTTTGACTCTAATACCACCTGAATCTATCACTTGACTCACAGTAGAACTGTGGCAAAATGTAATTTCCTGCAATTACAAGTATTCCTATTTATGACTTTTGGCACATACAATGAAATTGTTTTTTTCTTTCCTGAGCTTTATCATAAATGACTGTGTACATCCCTTCCCCTCCTAATATTTATATCCTTTACAATTAAGCATAAACAACTTTTTTCATTTGTCTATTTTTGTTTTGTTTCTCATGAATTTTGTGGAGGCTTCTTGATATATTATCTGTGAAGAGTTCTCATGATTTACATTGTGGCTATGCAGGGATTAGAAAGCAACTGAATTTACATTTTAAATTCCCCCCAACGCATGCTTGTTTGTCTGAGCTGGTTTGGGTGATTGCATTTTCAACTACAGTAAGGAGCATGGTACTGCAGTGTATAAACTTGGTCTATGACTCATCATGTATTTTAAAATGAAAAGAACAATGTGTCCTTAGGTAGGAGTGCAGGAAACAGCAGGAAAAGCCAGGCTGCCTGCTCTGAAGTTAGAATGCTCAAGAGAGAAATAGGTGTATCAATAAAGTGTGGCCGCCACAGGGGGGGCTGTTTCCTACTTGTTAAGGTTTATCGTAAATCTGGTGATGGAGAAGCTCTCAGCCCTGTGGCGCCGCATCATAAATCTAATTTTCCCCTTTTCAAGCCACGAAAATTCAGTGTCGTTAATCTCCCATGCTCTGCCATCGGCAACTTTGTACTGCACGCATTCATCAGCCAACCTGCTCTGGTCAAATCCAGCTTTCTTTTAAATACTTTTTTTTCTTTATTGGATTGTGGATTTGCATTCAGATAAGTCCTGGGAAGTAATGCATTGCATTCTGCATATTTTTGTCATCTCAAACTTTACTGATGAATTAGCTAATTTCACAAACATCTTCATTACCTCCATTGGAATGGCTTTCATAAAACATGCTGAAAGCAAAGCACAGCCATTCATGCTTGTCACTGTGCTGAGGCAAGGTCCCAGTGGTAAAACACACTTAACATTTATCAAGGCATCTTTTAATCAAACTATTTTATGGCCCATCTAATATCTGTAAGAGTGTGAGAAATGTGGAGAAAGTCTGGGCAAGACAGCCTGCTGACAGGAAGACAAAAAGGCCCACTGATAATGGCAGCTGAGCCTTAGCTTGTAGAGAGATAAGGAAGAGATAAATGTGAATATATGTGCCTGTTATCTAAGAGCAGACACCGGAATGTTAAGTATATTGGATGTGGGGCTGAGAGAAGAGAGAGAGGGGGAAAATGTAAAGAGAGGAATACAGAAAAAGCACTCTTCATCTATAGGTCCAGGATTTTAATAATACAGGAGCATGTCAATTTGCTTAAAATTTCCACTGCGCATGAGGAAGTGACTTCGAGATAAGTTTGGACTGAATGTGTGTACATATGCAGCAGACCATTGATAATTTTATTGTCTGTGAAGAAGACTGCAGTGCATCTGGCGAAGTTGGTGTGCCCGTGGAGTGCAGTATCACACCTAATAGCATCTGCATTCACTTTACAATAACACACATGCAATGTACTGGAGGTGACAGCCAATTACCTGAAAGCCCTTCGGGTTGAGACTGCGGGGATTTTCAGAGGCCACCTTCAGCTTTCCGTCTACCACTTTCATGAGACCCTCGGTGTTCCTTACATACTGTAGATCTCTGTACGTCCGCAGGTCCAGCACCTCCATTGACTGGCTAATGTTCTGAACCTGTCACATACACACACAGACACCACCAAATCCCCAGGACACACACACAAACAGACAAAATTCAGTCAAAAATTCATTTTGTGAATGTTACTATTACAGAAATAGATTTTTAACACTCATACATTCATCGTCAGAGACACAGCTCCAACTTGGCTTTAGAGCTGAAATTATTTGATGATTAATCGATTAGTTAGTTGACCAAAAAGTAATCTGCGACTATTTAATCAATAAACTGTTTCAGTAATCAACAAAACTTCACAAAAATATAAAAACAAAGCAAGACATCCCTGTAGACTTTGTGAAATGGGCATCTCTTTCTATTTGCTTAAAGTCCTCAAAAAATTAATTGATCAATTGAAAAACTAATCAGTATATTAATCAATAATTACAGTTTTTTTTTGTTGCAGCCCTAGCTTGGCACCTACAGTGCTTAAATGAAAGAAAACTCTTCACATCTCATTAGGTGCCAAATTCCAGTCCATGGATAAGTCAAAGATAACTTGATGCTTCCCAGTCTATTATCGTCATAATCACTGAGTGATAAGCACTGTGACCTCACAAAAAGAAAATCCAAGGATAGAGACTGACTGGAGTCTCCCAGACTTCCAGTGTTCACTTGGGTTTTCTACAAATGCAGGTCCAGTGAATTGAAAACTCTCAAATGCCCACAGGTATGGATGTCTCAGTCAATATGTACTGTATTGTTGAATAAGAAATTCATGAGTTATATAAAACACACTTTAAATGAAATATAAAATATACACAAAATAGAAAGCTAACAGACATCACTAAAACAAAAGAAAATAGAAGAAAAAATAATTAGAGTAACACAAATGAAAGGAGTGGAAGTTTAAAAAGCAACACAGTCGTCCAGAATCTACCAAGATAATACATAAATATATCCAATAAAAGTGTACAGTCTGATATAAATATCTTTTCTCCCACAAAACAGAAGGGTAGAGTGCTACTGTGATGTTAATGGAAACATACAAAATGTAATGCAAACAGAATAAATCTCATGGAAGAGTATAAATGTTGTCAAGCTGGTGTTTACTGAATCAACATTCTGAAAGAACTCGGCTTTGCACTATGTTTAATTTTTTACTAAGTACTCAGCTTGCTCACTCTTTGACAGCCCACTCTATTGCTGCATAACAAGCCTACTGTTTCATACACCCCCTCATCTCCTGCACATTGCACTGAACTGGCCAGAAATCATCTGAACACTGACAAATGTTTCAGGGCTGTGGTGCATATAGTACACGCACATGTACATATGTCCAACTATCCACACAAACAGACACCCACCCACACAGGTACGCACAACTCAAACTCTGGGCACACAGAATATATTTATTCAAATCGCTCCCAACAAAAACAAAACCAGTCCCAACTTTCAAAGGTCAGAGTTTGGCATGGAGTCTGTTTTACACCAAATGCTTAGTTTGCCTCCTCTCTGACAGCCCACTCAATTACTGTGTCCAGCCTACTGTTTTCTATACCCAACTCTTCTCCCACATGCCTCATGAACTAGCCAGGGAATATTTGGTGAGAAAAAAAATGTTTTTTTCCCCATATAAAACATATTAGATACCAGTACAGATGGAATACTTGGGGGAATGAGAAAGAGTCAAAATGTTCCACCAGCCTGGATACTGAACAAGTGCACTGTCACAATCCTCCTCCTGGGCTGTGGTGGCATTTGGGATCGTTCCATCCTCTGAGCTGTGGTAACTGATCCACAAACACACACACACACACACACACACATGCCATTTCACGCTTCTTCTGGCCACATAAGATACCCTCACACTCACCAGGATCCAATCAGTCACAGGTGTGTCTGCCTCATGTCCACTGTAATGACCCAGTGTCCCAAATCTAAAAAGTGTGCTTGTGTGTTTGCATGCATTTATGCGTGCATGCTTTACTGTTCACTCCAAACTGATTTGATCTCATCTTGACGCAGTTAGCCGGACAGAGGGGTAAAAGGGGGGTTGGGGGCGTGGAGACAGGCGCATTTGTCCACCCAAACCACCATGGAGGAGAAAAATATTTGATTTTGAAATCTTTGACTCACTTGCTTTTATTTTGAAAGTGCAACACAGCCATGACTTTCCAGTAACGGACAGAAGCGATTTGACACTAAATACAGTATTTAAGATGGTTGTAAAAGAACATGATTTTTCTATGAACTTAACCCATGTAACTTGAAAACGAGTAACGTTACACATCTCCCATATCTAGAAAGGAGTTAGTCAGTCCGTACTAGATATGTTTAATGTTTCTTTCTAATTCCATATACACATACATGAATGATGTGTTTATATAATATTGTACTGCGAGATGTGCGAGTAATCTTTGATAGGCAAGTTTTTAATATATTTTGATGTAGCAGACAAGATGGAGATGGGTCTATGATGTTTGAAGACAGCTGGGTTATCAACTTTAAAAATAGGCTATTTTTAGTTCAGGAGTAACATTTCCCTTTTACTGTGAGAGATTGAAAATGTGAAATAGAGGTACTCACAAACGGATATCAATAGTTGATTGTCCATGTTATTTATAACCTGGAGAAGAATCTTTTAGATTCATTAAGATCTCCTGAACCTCATCTCATGTGACTGGTAAGAAATTATTATTATTCAGTCAGTATTATCATTGAGCTAGGTGGAATCTTGGAGGGTAGTAGGACCGACTTCTGAGAAAAGGCTATTCAAATGGTTGGCAATTAATTATGGATGAGTGATAAGATCCCTATCAAGCTTCAATTCATTAAGTAGATGATTGTATTTATTTATTTTTTGTTGAGGATACAATTAATTGCTCTCCAAAGAAGGGTCATGTCATTTTGGTGTTTAGATAATTCTACATTGTAGTGGTATTTTAGCTCCTCTGATAATGCGATTTAATTAATTTCTATAATAAATTGGCTCTGGTCCACTTAAATAATTTTAAATTGTCTGCTCCACATGTGAGGAATCAAATGAAGAATTCTTAGTCGGCATAGTACTATTATGTGCTCACACACACAGGCTCACAGGTCCACACACACACAGGCTCATACATAGTCTTTTAACTTCTGGCTTTCCCTTGTGAGTAGCTCAAATAGCGTTGACCTTAGGTGTCCTCATTAGGCTGGGCTGTGGACTGTATTAGACAGGACTGCTTGGCTCTGAAAACTGGCATCTTACACAGGGTAGATTAGATAACATGAACACCCACACACCAATCTAATACAGCCATGAAAGAAATATTCTGGTAAAATATTTGTTTTCTGTGGAGAAGGTATCAGAGCGGTTATTATTTCATTCTGTGATAACTTGTGAAGCCTTATTTTGTGGTACTGTCATATTGTAAGGGGCACAATACATTGCAACAACAGATACTGCGGCCTCAAAATTTTGCACTTTGAATTTATAGCTTTCTAACATCGACTTAAAAATGTAACATTGTAAGTTTCACAATGGCGGCTCATCATTGCCAGATTTGACTGATTTTCACTGGAAAACCCTAATACACGCCCCTATTTTTTATGTTGTTAGCCTAAACGACATGCCCAAGTTGTGAGCAGCACAGATCCCACATAAGGGCCGTTTCCACCGCAGGAACTTCGGGGTAATTTTACGGGGCCGTGGCAGTTGGTTCGTGTCTCCACCGCAGGAACCGCCTCCAAAGGACAGGGTTCCGGAACTTTTACAGGGGCTAAGCGAGTCCCTGCCTCGGAGTAGGTACTCAGAACGGCCTCGAAAAACTCTACGGTGCTGATTGGAACTTCCTCTCACTCGGCTCTCTCAGTGGAGACACAGCGGTTGACAGGGCCGAGTGAGAGGAAGGTTCCTGTAAAGTTCCTGTCCCTCAAATAGTTCCAGGAACTTCTTCAGTGGAAACGGCCCTATAGAGACTCAGATATGTGTCTGGTATCATTGGAAAGGAAACATTCTCAGGATTCTTAAGTGTCTGTGTGATTCTGTGACTTACTGACAAAGAGTGGCAGAGGTTACAATGATGGGGTTGTTTACTCGCCCATAGGTTTGCCTTTACAATGACATGCGTACAGACATTCAGGGACCTCTCAGCAGGATATAGACACAATGAGGCCACAGCCACACGTCTTGGCTTCATGCAGTCCAAATTTGGAGTCAAAAGACCAAAAGATGAATTTTTCAGAATTATTTTTCAACAGGTATGTCCATGCGTTTTCCTTAGGTCCTTTTTGGAGACTCCAAATGGACACTTGGTTACCAAAGCTGTATAACCACAATCAAACACCTATAACTTCACATCCCCTTTGCCTACAATCAAAATCTTGGTCTCTAATGAAACTGACACCTTGAGGATCTCTGCTACTATTTGGATTTGGATGTCAATCAATCTGGAATAGGATGACAGAAGCATTATCACAATAACCATATTTTTTTTTGTTTGGCCATATCTATCTATCTATCTATCTATCTATCTGACTGACTGACTGACTATCTAACTGACTAACTAACTATTTATCTATCTATCTATCTATCTGTTTATTTTGCTATAAGTCATATGTCAAGTCGAAGAAGAACCAACCGTGTATCAAAATGCCGAGTGCTTAATGATAGGGTTCAACTCTTTTACGCACAGAGCGCACGCCGGTTATGCTTGAAGTTTGTTTATGGACAGCCAAACTTGATCACTTAGTGTCATACACCGTTGGAAACCTCAGACCATTGGCTAAAAGGTTATCAACTTCATTTCACCGAATATTTCCATAGGCTGGAACAGCACCGATTGGCTTGTGTGTGGTGTCGTCAGAAGCAGAAGAGGCTCACGGTCGTAAACATCTAGTCACGTGTACTCTGAGATGGACGCGCAGGTCAGGAAATGACGTAAACGGACCGTATATGGTTTGTTATTTGTGTTATTACGTTACGTGTTGGACTAAATACATGGACATATTGAGGAAAGTATTTCGGTTTTATGGAAACGGATTTCATATTTCACAAGAATGGATATTTGGCGAGCTGTACAGAAAGTCCTGAGTCATAAGATGATCGTTGTGGATAAAGGGAAGACTTTGAAGGTATGTAGGCATTATAGCTTTTCTCACTTAGCTGAGTGGCTAGCCGAGCTAATCGCTAATACTATTACGGCTGTGAGCAACCACATAAGTCGTGAGTGGTCTTGAATTAATCAGGGCAATCTAAGCTTTCTAACAATGTATGGCATGAATATATATGTTTAATGGTTGGTGTTTAAAACATTCAGAAGAACGTGTCGCTACCTACTAACATCCGTCCCGTCCCGTAGGCGGAACAGAGTGCGTTAAGAGGTTACAAAATAGAAGCAGACAGGTTTAACATGATTTCCACCTGTATTGTATATCTTCACCTAAGGAAGTTTTCTCTCAGCAAAAACACACTGTTCACAACAGTTACAGTAAGCAAGATCCTGTGGCAATGTTGACAACTCATAAAAACAGAAGGCGAGGAGAAAAATGGGAGGAAAATACAAATGAGCAGCTGCCTCAAATATGTTAAAAACGATTAATGGCTACACTGGGCTATAAAAGATATTTTCAAAATCTGATTTCCATGTAGATGTCTGTGTTACAGATTCTTAAAAATCAAATTGTTGCTGGTTTATAATAATACAAAAGACAAATATGAATACAAATGAGTCATAAATGTACTGGACAGGAGATAATGTTTTTGTTTTTATCTGAACATGAAGACACCACATGCACATGACATCACAGTATTTTTCACACATGTATACAAATTCATATAAAGACAGTGTATGTAGACATTACACACACATATGTTACTGTAGGTGAACACAACCATTTCCTCTGCATATCTCTATCAAACTCTCTTTTTCTACCTGAATATACATTCACTGTTGGATTACGCCTCCTATGAATGCAGCTTTTGTCTGTATGAACATGTGCTTGAAGCAGCAGCAGACAGAGACTGTCAGGGGAAAAGCCAAACTTCAATGAGAATGAATGTAATATGTGAAATCAGGTGTCTCATTGATCCATCAGGGCCTCAGAGCCTATTCAGCATCTCAATTTACCACCATCTCTCCTCACAAGACCACGTCAATGTCAGCCCCTCCTGTTTTCCTGTGTCTCTTCTCTACTCCCAAGCTGTTGCTCGCTCTTTGGATGTTCTCTTACTCACCCATTTGTCCACCAAAAACAACTCTGCTGTCAATGGGTTGGAGAGTTGAGAACATTTGATTCAGGCAAAAATAAACGTATTTAACATTATTTCTTAGAGGGCATATTCACACACACTCAGAGTACTCTCAGAAAACTCCTAACTTGGCCTTACATCTCTGGTAAGGAGTCCTAACTTAGGAGTTATTTAGGAAAAAAATTAAAATAATTCCGAGCAAGGAAGGGAAAGAAACCTTTACCTTAGTGAAGCGGTGTGGTTGAACCCCTTGCTTGGTATGACTCATTCTTTTAAAAGCTTTGAAATAAATGTACTCTTAAAGGTAATGGACATAGAGTGGACAGGGAAATTGATAAAGATAGTATTTAGTTTTTATTACTTCAAAATGCTTTTTAACGTAGTGAACATCTCTGTTTAATAAACTGTAACCCAGTTCACATAAAGTTCACACGGAAGTGCCTTGGCCTTAGCAGAATGCAGGTCCGCAGCATGGTAGATCATTTTTTTCCTAGGATGGTGAAGTCATCACTTGACCTACACTGCCTTTGATTTTTTTACCCTGTCTCTAGCCAATCTCACTCCTGGTTCCTTAACTGAACCAATCCAGCTAACAAAGTCGGTCAACACTAGCCAATTAGAAGCATAGGGGGGCCGGGCGGGTTATGACTTCGCCATCGTAGGAGAAAAAAGACACATAGTAGGCAGGCTAGACACAGCATACAAGTAAAATACTGGGTGACACTGTAGGGAAAGAACCTGAAGCTGAACTGCAAATTGTAATAAATATAAAACAGTGAAAACATAATATAACATGGTTAAATCAGATGGTAACAGCCTGTACTTTGTTATAAGCTCGTAGATGTGTGTGTGAAGGAGACTCACTGAAACCTGCAGAGTGAAACAGAGGAACTCCTTAATTGGTGAGTCGTGGTAAAAATAAAGAATGAAATGCTGCACTACAAGATGTGGCGCTAAGCTTACCAGTAGCCTATGTGAATGGGTCCTGAGCTAATACCCTCACCATTGAGTGATGAACAGTGCAATTAGCCAACTGGTGTAGAGCTCAACTAAAGGGAAGCTGTTTGATCAAATAAAAAATAAAAAATATAAAGAACATAGTATTTAATTGCTTAACTGAAGTTACTGAACTGTTTAATACTGAGACAACAAGTTATGTTTTGTGGAGTATTTTATTTAATTGGTAGCCTCTAATGAATCTGATTTTAAAAATAGAACAGCAGCCAAGTTTGTAATTCATGTAGAATCTATATATTTATATATATATATAATATACTTTAGTTTTATTAGATTCCTTTATTGAAAAGGTTATTTAAAATGAGTTGACTGTACAGTTTACTTTTTATGTACAAACTTTGAAGTGAAGGATAATGATTCCTGACATATTTGAAAGTCAGTTGATTAATGAACAATCCTGGCCATGTTTATGACTGCATGCCAGGTTTTTTGAATTGATCTGAAGCTGATGATGAGCCAACCCAGATGAGACCTCCAGATTCCCGGATTGAAGATCCTTCAATTGGATATGCCAGAGGCAAAAAAACTGCCAACCTAACCTCTCTTCTGCCATGATGGAAGGGTAAATATCATAAATTGAGCAAAGCCAGCACCACTGTTGCATTCAACTCCCAGCACTATTTGTTCAACCTCAGATCCCAGACTGTGACTTTAACGCATTCATTGTCACAACCATCATTAATTTAAATAAGTAGACTGAGTGTTCATTATATTGTGTCTTGGTTATGCTGATTTTCTTATTGCTGATGCAGTGAATAACAAACTACTGTAAGGCTGTATTATATTGAAGTGGGTATTGGTTTTTGATATTGTTACCATCCTAAATTGAGAATTAAGATGACCTATGTCAGGGTGCATCCAGTCAGACAGAAGAATAGCTGAAAGGAACTCTGGTTCAAACACAGGGAAAAATAGACAAAAGAAATAAATTGTTTCTGAATTGAAACTGAGGTGTCTTTGTGGAATTGAACCATATACTGAACCTAAGGTTATTTCATTTATTTTGTTTGTGTGGTCATTGAATATTTCAAATAGCCTTTTCTGCCTCCTGTTCGAGTCTAGTATCCTCTGATTGTGGTCCTGTGCACATGTAATCTTATTATAACTAGTTATTAATTTACTGTATTACCGCTCCTACCAGCTGTGTTTGGAGCCATGTACACAGTAGCCTCTTCACATGCTGATAGTTCTTTTGGTGATTTGCTTATATTTATTTACCATGCTGGTTGTTATAGCTCTTTGATGTTAACGGGAGAAAGAAATGGCTTGACTTTTATCAGTTTCTGGGAATATTGTTCAGTGTATACAAGTAGCAGCATTAGTTAGCATGTTGAGTAGCATCTTTTTTTCTCCAGCTGTCAGCAAATTCAATATTTTTCCAGTTGACATATAGCTCAGTGTTGTGATCACTTTCATTTCTGGCGGTATAGTGTTACTGAGTTGGCTGAGAGATGTGATCATATCTCTAATGAGATCGACCACAAACATTATCCCTGCACAATCTAATCTGTAGCGTTTCATTAATTTACTGTCATTCATCGTTTGGAGAATATTTCTCCTACCTCTTTGTCTTTCTTCCATTTTCTCCTCTGTTTAACAAATTGTTAAGCCTCTTAAAAGACCTCCTCCCTACTCCTAACAGTTTTTCACCACAGGAGCTCTCTTAAGAGCTAATATGCTTTGTGAATAACTTTTATCTACACCTGGATCTAGTTTTATCTTTACCTCTACTTAGTCTTAGCTGTAAGGGGAAATTCTTAGAAACTGTAAAAATACTCAGAATTCCATCACTACGAGCAACTCTTTTTACTAAGAAGCTAAATATATATATCAATACGGCTCCAGAGAGAGAGAGAGGTGGAGAAGAATGGAGAAATGCAGCCTGTAGAGTCAAAAAGCAGCTGTGGATCACTAGTGAGGTTGTCTTTCACCCCTGCTGTGTGTGTGTCTTTTAGTGAGTCAATATCAGTTGAAAACCAGCATTGTGAGGACATTTATGGGTTGTAAGGACATTGAGACATCTTAGCTAGTACTAACAACTAACAACAAGGGCAATTTTATGGTTAGAATTGGGTTTAGGTTCAGTTTATGGTAAAGGTTGGGTTTAGGCATTTAGCTGTGATGGTTAAGGTTAGTATAATGGGCTAGGGAATGCATTATGTCAATGAGTGTCACAAGGATATAGAGACAAGTGTGTGTGTGTGTGTGTGTGTGTGTGTGTGTGTGTGTGTGTGTGTGTGTGTGTGTGTGTGTGTGTGTGTGTGTGTGTGTGTGTGTGTGTATGTGTGTGTGCACGCGCAGGAAATTACATTTGCTTACACTGCACTGTAAGTCAATAACACTTCACTGCATGTAAATAATACACAGATTTATTGTGTGGTTTCTGCAACAGTGTAGCATGCTTGAGGGTTTGGTGTTTTTCTATATTACATTTATATGCTTGTCCAGCCTGTTCTCACTCCCAATTCATCACATACTGAAACTTGGTCAGGACCCTTTGGCATCACTTTGTAACATCCTGCATATCCCTTTAGTGTAATTTCAACATGCACAGTAGTCTGATAGATTTCTATAGAACTCCAACAATGTCTGAAACAAGCAGTGTTTCAATTTAGTGGCCACATCCCTCGAAGGACTCATTCTACGAAGTGTCCTTCATAGACCGCGAAGGCCAAATCCAGCGTTGTTAAATGAGTCGCTGTAAGGTGGTGTCTACGGAGGATTTCCTATTTGCGTCACCAGCTGTTCCCACCGGAGGCAGAAATTTAAATTTTATTATTGTGGCAACCCGTTCAGGTCCCCGCTGAACCAAAATATACATGAACACATTTTTTTCTCAGGACTAATATTTATAAAATCTAATTCGAGACCTGTTAAGTACCTGCAGACATCTTATTATTCCACTCCTTAATTTATTTATTTTGTAAATAATTGTAATGGCCACTGTAAATGAAATAAACAATGTATTTAATAATTACTTTGTTTTTAATTCACTCATTCAATATAATTTATTTTTAAACTAATCTCTCAATTAGAGAGAAGAGCCTGTCCATTCTTGCTCTGTTCTGTTGTGCTCTCCTCTCTCTGCCTCTCTCTGCAATCTAATGTCTTATTTCATGAGTTGAAGAAGCTTATCCTCTATCGGTTTCTCTTAAGTGGATCCGGCCTCTGAAGACGTCGAGATGCAGAATGGTCGTTCTGCAATTGGAACAGCAGTGTACTTACTGACAGCACTAGCTCAGCTCCAACACAACTACCTGACAGTTATGTTACTGTGCAAAAAAACAAAAACAAACCTTAACTCAAAGCTCACAAAACACTTAAAAATAACCTCATTGACAGAGAGATGCATTAATTATGTTGTTCAGTCTGTAATGTAGCTATGATAAAAATCCAAACTGTTATGTAGCTTAATACAATAAAATTGAATATAGAGGGATCCGTTCATTAAAATAGATTCATATTGAATTGTGGTGATATCTGTACATATAGAGCCCCAGAAGCAGCACTGTTGAAGCTGCAATTCATCTGTGAGACCAACATTTATCTTCCAAAAGGAATTATATCATATATCAAAATGCTGTGGAGACATTAGAGCGCGGGGTGAATAATCAAAGAGCTGTACACATCACTTTGTTAGATCATTTTCTATCTGTGATGACGTCTGACAATGACTGGCCGATCATCTCAGGAACCTACAAATAGCGGAGATGACCAGCCAGTCGGCCAGCGGCTCCTCCTCACATGTCTAAAAACACCAAAGCAAATTTCTAAATGTGTGCTACTTGGATAAACAGACCACATGTTGGGAATCTAAGTGGAAAAAATATTTTTTTAAAACTCATAAAGTGATGTTTTAACAGTCCTACAGCGAAAATGTATCCGTTGGATTCTCAAAATTTGGAAAAAGAAGGCTGCATTTCTTGGATTCATTTGAAAATTTGAAATGGGACAGCTTTGGTTGTGCCACTGTAATGCATTTATTGTTCGAATATGGTGTTAGGAGGACGGGGCCCCTGAACTGAGACAAAGCTACAGACATCTTGAGACATCTTGACCAAATTCAGTATGTGACGAGTTGGGAGTGATCTTGTGTTGGCTTGTCACATATGAGTATGCACAGTGTTCACTGGTATTTTCCTTCAAGAAAAATACAGAATGAGACAAAGTCTGAGTAAATAGATAGATTAGTATAACGCTTTGAGAAGCACTTGCTGTTTAACTATGTAAACAAAGCATTTGCTAGCTTCACTGAATTGTAAAACTGTTCATTTTCTTAATTTTTTCTCTAATGGGTTTATATTTGTAAAATAAAACAACAAAACATTATAAGCCAAGGCTCAATAAATTCAATTTCATGGGTATGTTTAGGACATTGCTCTTATTAAGGCTGTTCATGCTTATTTCACTTTCAGCATCTCTGTTGCTCAAAAAAGAAACAACAAATAATGGCCATAATCTTCTGATTGGCGTTGTGTTCATCTGCATTACTGATCAGCTGTGGAATAAGGGAAATGAGACCGTTCACTTCAGCAGCTTGCATGTGACAGACGGCACCAGACACGATCGAGCCCAGTGTAGTGTGGTTAATGTTTGTGTGTCTGTGTGGGCAACGCAATGTGAGTGTGTTATTGACAGCTGTCACCTTCTCCATGAGCTGGCGAAGCTGTCTGCTGCGTGGGTCGCGGTTACACATGTTCTGGGCTGGTGCGACCACGGTACAGATACATTTTCCATCTGCGTCCTGTGCCGAGCTGTAGATCTGCCAGCCCTCCTCTGGGCTTGGGTACAGAGCCTGCAAAAACATAGAGACATATCTTAAACCAAGAAAAGAAACTAGTTGCTTCTGTCTGCTGTAGTTTATCTATGCTGCTACCAAGCAGGCCTTTCAAAATGCATGAGGGCAGACAAGACATTTTATTCTGCCAACATGTATAAACAGTAATCTGAAATGTGTTCCACCCTTATAAAACATTTCTAAACTAATAAATATATCCAATTCTTGGAAGTGTTTGGAAGGAAAAAAAAGACTCTTTAATACATTCCATATCGTGATTAGTTGTGCCCATTCTGTCACCAAAAGTTAGCTGCAAAGTCATAATTTCTCCATGGCATTCTCTCTCTCTCTCTCTCTCTCTCTCTCTCTCTCTCTCTCTGTCTCTCTCTCTTTCAACCTTGTCAAAAGTTACTCTTCCCCAAAGGCAATTAATGGCTATTGATCCCTCCAACTACTCGAAATCACTTCAGTCACAATCACAGCAGTCTAATTTTAGCATTAACTGGAGAGCAACAGAGAGAGAGAGAGAGAGAGAGAGAAAGTAAAGGTAAAGTTTGACGGAGGTGATGTTCACAGCAGTAAAGTCACCATAGGAGTGAGATGAAAGATAGATGAGTCAAGACAGAAGAAGGAAGAGGTAAAATACACAGCGATGGTTGCAGATTACGATAAGACAAGAACATGGTTGGAAAATACACAAAGGGACAAAAAACACAACGGCATGACAGAGATAGAGTGAGAGCTTGATGGTGGATGGGGAAAGACAAACTGAAATTGGAGGCAAATGGGAATTTCAAATAAAGAAAGAAGAAGGATGGATCAGGCCTGGCTGTGTGAAAGCAGAGCATCTAATAAGTTTGGACACAGAGAGGAAATGGAGCTGTTCGGGATCGATAATGCAGCCTGTTACCAGTGGAGGAGGGGTGAGACTGAAAGGATGGATGTCTTTCTCTGACTAATCCAATCAAAAGTAGTGCTGAGGGCTTGCAAACACACACACACACATGCAAAGGCCCGGGCCAAGAGATCTGTTTATTCACACTGCATCTACACACACTCAGCATATAAAGCAAAATGTAATGAGAGAAGGAGCAGCCATTTTAGTGATGAAATTAAAGACCTATCCGCATAAGTGGAAGGAAAAGGCTGGAAATAAAATCTTGCGGCTCGGCTCTGTGCCGCTCTCCTGCCTCCATCTGAGCAATGCTGTACTGTGCTCTCGTCTCCTTGGGTCGGGGGATCAGATTAAAATGTCTTAGGGGAAAGGGGGACTGTGTGATTGGAGTGTAAAGTAGCAACCACCCTGCGAGCCAATGTGCTCACTGTCACATCTTGTCACTCCTGCCAATCCCTCGGCCCTCCACCCTCTTTCTCCCTTTTCTCTTCTGCACTTACTGCCTTTCCCTCTTTCTCCCTCACGCTCTCCGAAAGAGTGAATTTTAAATCCTACTTACTCTAAATGAATTGTGGCAAACAGACTAGAGTTATGTGAGTGGCCCTGAAATATGCTGTACTGTCAGCCATAACAATTATACCTTACATCATACATGCCATTATTTTCACAATTTATTTGTTTCATTATGTTCAGGGTAGGGGTGTGACGATTAGGCTTCACGCCGATCTGATCGGCTATATCGGACCTGCCGATATTTAGCATTTTATGCAATTAGTGAGATTGGATGTAATGTCTTAATTCGCCGATCAGATCAATGCCGTCATGTTGAAACTTTTTGCAGATGCTCCTGTTGCATAGATTGAAGATGGCTTGTGTTTTATCTGTCTCATTTACTCCGAAGAAGTTCCACACCACTGACATGTTTGTTTGAATCCAACAGTTAGTTTTGAGCCCTGTCACGATGTGATGGACAATAAAGTTTTTTGAATATTGAATCATTAGCTGTTGGATTCAAACAAACATGTGGGTGGTGTGGGCAGACAGATAAAACACAAGCTATCTGTGCAACACTAAAGAACCTCGTGGGGAAGCATCTGCAAAATGTTTCAACACCTCCAATGTACCTGGATAGGGAACACGAGGAGGAGCATGCCGAGTTTAAGAAACGGAGCGTGGACAAAGAAGACGTGATAGAATCGGTGATCGGTTTATTTAAACTCACTGATCAGTGATCGGCCCCAAAAATCCTGATGGTGTAAAGCCTAGTGACGATACACTCAGCTCACGAAACGAGACGAGACACAATATTGGGTTCATGAGATCGAGACGAGACGAGATTTTAACACTATTTTTAAGAAAACTTCAATGAGGAAATATATGACTGGTCTTTTATTTGAAAGTCACAAAATGCTAAATAATGCAGGTGCATTTTGATGTGTTTTAATTAATCATCTTGTAACGAATGTCACTTCAATGATCATACACAGTATACAATATGCAAGCACTGTAAAAGGTTTTCCCATATAGATAGATCATTTTGGTATTTATGGAAATAACAACCATACATACCAAAATTATATACAATCACAAATACTAAAAAAGTGAATGATAAAGAATAGAAACAATTCTAGTATTTATATACTGTATATATAATATAACATTATCACAAATTATAACATATTGCTTATAAAAAACACAGATATAAAAATAAATTGCACAAATCCTATATCACATAAATACACAAGTAGAACAACATATGAATTGTTATTTGGTAGTGTGACTAATTTTACTTTGCGTCATTACGCTTCCATAGCTGCGCTAGATTCCTCCGCTCCTCCTACCTCAGGCTTCAACATACTCACTTCTGTGAGATCTTCTCAGCAGGTTGAAGCTGTATCAAGGTTAATTATCCACACGTGACATTATAAAAAGAAGACACGACGTGTGATAGAAACCGAATTCGTGATAATCGAAATATCATCACGTTTTAATGTTGCGATCGTGGTACGAGATCTCGTCACACCCCTAATTCAAGGTATATTAAGTAGACTCATACAATTTTAAATTAGTAGGCTAAATCTAAATTTAATTAATATATATTTTATTCTAATTTTCTATACCTATTACATGCATACATCAGTAAGCATATTTCATATATTTCTGAATATCTACTATTCACATGAGTGAGCCATAGTTGAATTTACTGGCACTCTAGCTGGAATATCATCCTATTATTTCTGATGTTGATGCATAGATTGCATAGATGCAATGGTTTGCACAGTTTTCTCAATCAGTCAGCACCTTTCTCATCATTAGACTTCCTTCTTTGAGGCAGTCCAAGCATCAGAAGGCTGTTAGGTGGAGAGATGACAGAGGTCTGCAGAGGCCAGAGTTATAGTTACGGAAAGTGAAAAAGAGGCAGTCTCCACAGCAGAACCTCTTCCAATTTCTTTCAACTGTCTATTTCATTCTGCCTTTGCCTGGAGGGGGGATTTTTTTTTTTTTTTTACCTCTATCTGCTTCTCTGCCTGCATCTCACTCACTGTCAGGATTTCTGATTTATTGTAACATATGTGCGTGAGAGTGTGTGTGCTCATCTTGGTTTAAGTCCATGTAGTTCTATATAGATGCTGGTGTACATGCAAGAACACGTCCATGTGTATGCCTGTACATATAGTATTTACACAAATTCATACATATTTTCATCATGCACACATTTCGATTTGCAGCAAACCCCTCAAGACTGTTTGGAAATCCCTGCAGCTGTAATGCATGATTCCCACTGAAGTGTAGGAGAGCATATGCAATAGCTGCGGATGTGTATAAGATAGTAGATCGTGCTGAGGCAACAGCAGGGCACACTGACTTCTCGTTATAGTTGATATCCTGCGGTGTTAACAGGTGGAGGTTCGTTAGCCTCAAACTGCAGAATCCAGTTAGGTTACTCAGACTGTGAGGGTATGTGCAGCCTCCTGCCCTAAATACAAATATAATAGATATGCACTTTTGGGAAGGAATGATTCTTGCGAATGGATGAAAAATTGTGTATCAATTTTTCATATTGTTATCAACTTGAAAGGGAGCCGCAGTTGTTACCCTGACTTTTTTTTATTTTATTTTATTTTTTACAATATCTAACATAGTGGGCAGTTATATGGAATACGTTCAGAGTTCAAGAAAGTAATACTGGAGACACGTCAACTCCATTACCATAATGCTTTCTTGATTTTCCAACATGTTTAAACTCATGCTGTGCTCCTCATGTGGCTCTCCAAAGCCGAGGAGTTTTCACAGCAACACATCTTCTCTTCCCGTCATTAATATTTCATAAATGCTGGGCTGAAATTAAGGGCTTATTTGAATCAGTTTCAATTCCATTACCACCCACCTATCCATTCTGTGCTAACTTCCCATTCTCACAGCGGCAGCTTGGAGAGCAGGAGGGAGGAGGTAATTCTTAAATGGAAGTATCCCTGTATGCTTTTTGCCTGAGCCACATGCAGGGAGATCTATATATATCAGCACTCATAAGCAACTGATCTCTCGGGGTGCAAGTTATATGTTTTATAGCACTGGCTTATTTTTGCAAATATGATTAAGTCCTGCTCTGCAGCGAGGAATGGGTCATTGACATTGGTTCATTTAACATAGTGTTCACACAGCCTATAAAATATCTCATTAATGTCGGAAAAACAGCTTCCTCAATATCTAATGTTATTCAGATTTGCATTCGGGATATGCATATGTTTGTATATTTGGCAGGACAGGCCATGGAGTATTATATTAGCGTAGTGATGACATGTAACACAACCTGTGCTATCATTGTCATGCTATCACTTGCGACTAGCTGGGAGCACTTCAGGTCTAGGGGATAATCCTCTCCTTCCAGACACAGACAGTGGTTTCAGGAAAGAGAAGGCATTCAGCTCACTGTTCCAGAAATTCACACATTAGAAGAGAGGGATGAAATAGAATATGTAAGTGCCAGAGTTGAAGCTGTCACAGTCATGGCTGCCATGCAAAAGCCCATTAAGGTGGTAGACAGCAGTAATGAGAACAACAGGAAACTGCAGAGGGCAAAGGAGATGAAAAATCAATTGGGCTGACTTGCAAAAATAAAAATTATTCTTTAAGATTTCTGGCTTGCTCCTTTTTTTTTACCACCCTAGGGTTCCCTCTGCTCCCGTGATATCATATCTGACTGCCTGGGACTCTGAAAGCTGACCATCAGCTGCTGGCATTTCTTTCAAACACAACCTCCCATCCTCTTTATAGAAAACCAATAACAGCAAGATAGACTAATAGGCAGAAAGGGAATAGTTGTGGTTTGGGGGAAGAGAGGTGTCTATAATTTCCTTTAGTTTAGTTCAAATGCTGCCCATTTACAATGCTGAATGACAACTTCAGATAAATTCCTGCTGAGAGAGGGGAAGAGGAGATGAGAGGTGTGGTCATTAATAAGCTAAAAAAGTAGCACCGAATGCTGAATATTTCTCTTCTGTTTCCTGTACACTGCAGACAAAACAGATCACATTCCCCAGATAAACTATAGCATACTATGTAGTTTAGAGGAAAACTAACTAAGATGTGCCATTACTTGAGCGCCTCTCTATGGTGCAAAGAAGCTCAGAACCCTTGCGTTGTTAATGATTAACAAAGTTCAGCAGGATTATCCAATTATACATTATAGCTGGTGGTATCACTGTCGAGAGTTGCAGGACAGACTTCCTCTGGCATTTCATTAGACTGAACCTGGAGCCGGCTGCTGTAAAGTCAGAGCTAAATGAGATCATAAATCTACAGCTCCCTACTTTATGAGCATGACGGGAAGTCTATTATAACTTTCATAAGCAGCAGGCAGACGGGGCAAACAGGCTGAGGCAGGCACGGGGCCTGAAATATGGAGAGAGCTGACTGCCACACTGTGAACTCAGCTCGCCATCATATGTAAGAAAGTGCAACAGACACAGAGGATGGAAAGAGCATTTTGAGAATGTGGGAGACATCAAGGTGAGACTGTCAGGTTCAGGATAACAAAGTAGGAGGTGTAATCTCTCTCGTTCTTCTATTTCCATCCCGTAACTACAATGCCAGCTTTGTTTATCCAAGTTCTACAGCTTCACTTTCTGTTTCCCTCTTTTCTCTCTCTGCAGAATAATGTTTACTGCCAGGCATTAACTTCTCTGAATGCTTGGCCCCAGCAAAGTAGAAACATCTGTTCCAGCTAACCACAGCTGGCAGGTCTATACTTTGGCCAAACAATCAGATCTAATTTTTCAAAATTGCTGGGTATTTCTGGAATTAAGCACGCACAGATAAACAAGCAAATATGCACACCCACTCTTCAGATGATCACTCAGTGAATCCTCAATGCACAGACCAGCAGCTGGCCTTTAAAATAAAACTCAGTGAAGACTCCTAGTGAAATCCCAGGTCTCTCCTGCTCCCAAGGAAAATCGATTACCACAATCAGCGCAGCATGGTTGCCAGTCAATAATATGACTCATAAACTCATCATGCTCCTCTCCCTGCTGCATCCTTTATCCTCCCTACTGCCTCTCACTCTCTCCCACTCCATCACTCTCATGACTGCCTCCTCTCCGGCGTGGTGTCCTGCCCGCTTTCCATCTGCAGCTCACTCGTTCCAATCCGGCTCACACTTGAATGACAGAGGGGGGTGGGCAAATGTGTCAGGCGTTTTTTTTCTTTTGGGGGGGGGCGGGGGGTTTAGTTGGAGAACTCTTGGAGAATTCAGAGAGAATGACACTCACCGGTGAGCAGCGACAACTTTATACATTTTGAAGTAGGCTGCTAGCATCATGCCAGGCACTCTGGTGAAAAGTATGTTGCATCCTCTCTGCTGTTAGACTTGTACACATCTAGCAGCTCTATCATGGCTGGTGCTAAATAGAGAAGAGGGAGGTGACAGTGGCAGGGTTGCGAAGTGTGAGAAAACACTACATAAACTGTTAGACAACAGTCAGAGCTTCATCGGAGGAAAATATGGATTGTAGAAGTGTGTGAATTGTAAAATCATCCAATTGCATTTGAAGGACAAAGCAATGATTTGGGTTTAAGTTCAGCCAGATGGAATTACACTCTCATATTGGCAAATAGAACATGTCAAAAGCTTGATTACTAATCCAACTATAGAGCCTGTGATCAATGATGATTTGTACACAGGCTATCACATAATTAGTTCATGTATCAAAAGAATTTAAAACTATATTACAAGATTGGCTTCCCATTCACACTGTCTTATATTTACCAGCCTGAGGACACCTGACAGGGTCTAGACTCAAATACATTTGGGTGAAGGCAGCATGATAAAAACATTAAAGTGAAGTACTCAAATAAAAATCTGCAGCAATGTTTAATCTTTAATCCATAGCCAAGAATCGATCTTTACAGCCTGCTTTACTGGACTGCACAGTGGATGTAATGAAGTTTACAGTCCCACACCCTGACAGACAGAGGCTGGGTGACCCCAATCAGATTCTGAGCTCTGGCTGCGATTTGTTGTTCCACGCTTCCTTTTGATGGTGAGAATATTTTTTCTTCACTCTTCTGCCTCACAGCTTTCTTATTTAATATATCAAAGGCAGAGTCGACACAAACATGCATGCGCACACACACACACACACGCGCACGCACACACACACATTGCTATTCTGTCTGTTTTGCAGTATTCTGAGTATACAGCTACAGTATGTGAAGATTTACACTTGATGTATGTCCTTCCTGTACATACAGGTGCTTGCATTATAAATAAGCTATTTTGCACTAGTGCTTCTTTAATCATACGTCGTACCTCTTGGAAAACTTGTCTGTGTGATGTCTCTTTAGTTTTATGCCAATGGCTTTTGCCCAATTTCTCATTCTTAATCTCAGTGACATTTAAAGACTGATCATGCAACCCTAAATTATACAGACAATATGAATTGGATGGCTCAGAATTTACTCCAGCTAAATGCAGATAACATCAAAGTTGTTATATTTGGTGATTAACATTCAAAGCAAATTCAGCAGTCTCAGTCTGGTGAGTTTTCCTCTGCCAGGTTTGAGGTATTCTCTTTGAATTTAGCTTCAAGCATCATTAAAGATCACACTGGGTGGTATTCCACTAAAAATCTGACCCTTCCTGTATCCTTTGCCACACTGAGAATTATTCACTCATGTAATGGCCTACTTATATTATCGCCATCTGCTTATAATACTGTAAAATGTGTTTGACTGAAACTTTCAACAACTATTTCAACATTTACCTGGAAGACTGTTGACAAATAATATAAACATACTCTTGGTATGACACATGTGCTGACTTTCTCATATTACTTTATCTATTTGATACTGAAATTGTTTTCATGATATTTAATACATTGCACAGTGAAGCATTTGAGTATATTTCATAACTTTTCAAACCATGTTTTACTTAACAGCCCCTTAGGTCATCTCAGAGATTTTAGCTTTCCCAGCATGTATTGAAGACTAAAGGGGGCTAAGCCTTTGCTATCAAAGCTTAAACCAAGAAACAGTTTTCCTTGCAATGATATTATTGATTCTGTCAACATTTTCCCTGCTGTGCTACAAAATCACTTGTTTCAAATCAGTATCTTTATACCAGGCTATAACTTAATAACTCACTTTTATTCATGCAAAATTATCTTGTATCTTTTATTCCATTTATTTTCTCCCTGACATGTGTTTAAACACTGTTTTTGAGAAATGCAATACATTATTTTTTATTTTCTGTTTTTATTCTTCTATTTTGTAGATTTTTTGCTCCAGATTTTATTCGTCTATCTATATCATTATGAATAAATTGTACATTTAAAAAAAGAAAAGTACATTAAAAACATTGTTTATTTATTAAAAAATGCATTTATTTTGATTATATGTAAGATTTTATATTTTGGATAGCGTATTTTGATTGGACCATAGCCTGACTCGTGCCATGTTAAGTGTCAGGGTTCCAGGGTCTCTTTTGCTCATTAAGAAACATGGTTTTGCACTATCCAGATGTGCACAAGCATCCAGGCAGTGCTGTGTTCAGTGCCATTGCAGCAAGTCTCATATAAACTCATTCAGCTGTGTTCTTGGATCAGCTGGTTAGAAGACAGGCGCAGAAAGCAAGTGAAGCAGACTTTGAAAATAGCTCTGAGCTGGGAGAATGTGGGACGCAGCATGTATGGGTGCCAGTGTGGGGAACAGCCATGCAATGGCCACTGGCATACTAGCACCAGAGTGTCACAAGACTGGAGTTAGAGTGTTTTTGATTAGAGCTCTAAACATTTTGTTAGTCCTGACTGTCATCGCAGGGAAATGTCTCATTAATAGTGATGGGACTTTGAGGAGAGGTTTTACATCAAAGTTTTATGCACTGCCATTGTTTATGAGGGGATAATATCCCTGTCTTAAAGCAAAGACATTTCCCTTCACAATAGACTTTTATACTGTAATAATTCCTGGCACCATTAAACTGGCTCATCAGTTTTGATGAAACTTTGATGGCATGAGTTTCAACTGCAGCATTCCTCCTCCACTGGTCGTGAATGAGGGTTGCCTCAAAGAAAACATCCACTCATAACTATGTATAATTTCATCATATCCAGTTGTTTGAAATGCAAAATAAGACTTTGAGTCATGAGTCTTGATTAGAGTGAGTTTACTGAAAAGAAACCTGGCAACATTCTTTATTCTTCTTGACCCTGAGCAGGATAATTGGGTATAGAAAATAAATAGATGGATTATGCAGGCCATACCCCCCAAGGGAATTGTGGGTGTTCAATGGGATTATAGAGTTTAAGGCTGTTAATAATTCAAATATGCCTTTTCCACTGACATTGTTACAGAGATTAGATTATCATTTTACTTTGATGATGTACTCAAAATGACCCTCTGAGATATGCACAAGTTTTAGAAAAAATAAAGCACAGCCTTTTAGCTATAGGTGCTTGACATTTTCACAAAGGTAACACTGTGCTAAAATGCCTTTTTCTGCACAGAAATCATTTCAACCCAACACATCACTGCAAAATTAAGGTGACATAGAGTGGTGGATTGATGTTTAAATGAACCATTATAAATTATAAAAAATCCTCTTCAAACAGATGGACCTTCACCCTTGAGACAAGAATGCCTAAACATACAGTACTCAGAATACATATTTAAACACACAAATATACACACGCACACATATCTTTCCAGATGGTCACAGCTCTCTTGGGACATTCAATTTCATTTCATTATTTTTCATTTGCTTAATTTGTAAGGTGCAATAAAAACACACTCAGGATAAAGGCAAAGACAATCTAACCACTGATGAACCAGGAAGTGTCTCATTCATTCCTCAGCTTTATATTTCTCATTGTCACTGTCGCCTCCCATTAGCACAATGAGACAGAAAGGCATATGCCACACAGAACTTTGATATTTGTTCAAACATAAAACCCTAATAATAAACTTAACAGGGAGAGCTTTTTAATCACAAAACACTTCCAACAGCCTTTATACACCTACATGACTTGCCAGTGTGAAGTAAGTGTGCTTTATTTTAGGAGAGGAGGGCTCAGAGGATTAAGAGACAAACAGAACAATGAAGGAATAAGACATACTTGAAACTGTAGCACTGTCTCAACCTCCCTGTCTTCCCCATCACCTCTGAATCCGAGCACAATCCGTCCCACCCTGGAGGTGACTGACAGATGGGATCAGCCTGAACATCACTCAGAAAAGCTCCCTACCTCCCGTCACCCTGGCAAAAACATATGATTTACCACTGCCATCCACACTGCATCCGCTGCCTCTCACCATCAGTCACAGTCACAAGCCCACAATTCAGCTTCATTACACTTAATGTGACTCTCACACCAACATGTATATCATTCACGCTTGGTTGAAACATTGCTCTCACATGCATGTCTACCTCCATAATCTCTCTCTTTTTACTACAACATAGCCCTTGAGACTCACGCAGTTCCACTCCCCCGCCTGAAACCTCTGTGCTGTTTTTGTAGTTAAACATGTAAACACACACTCAATAACATGCCTGAATCTTCAGATTCTTTCATTTTCTCCTCATCCTCTGCTGTGTCACTCTCTTTCATCTGTCTCTCTGGCTTTTCTACATTAAGCATGCACAAACAAATCCAGTGCACACACACTTGCAAAAAAGTCATACGCACGCTGACAATCCTCTCGGAGGTGCCCCCTCTTGAGATTGTGGTCCCGTTGAGTCCCACCAGAGAGGGCAGAGTCTGAGACATCCAGTTGGTCACCATGGCCATGGTGCTGAGCACCGCCCCGATCTTTAGCATGGGAACGCTCATGTTTGCTTCCTGTGGGGCTCCGGTGCAAATGGCCCAACGGCCAGCCCTACCCTGCCCTACCCTGCCCTGCCCTGGACCTCAGCTCCGGTCAACCCCAGTCTGCTCCAGACAGCCCACGCAGGGAACCAGCCAGTCAGCTTCAGCCTCAGCCTGAGCAACAGCAGAGCCCCCAGAGTTGGTGAAGCACAGTTACTAGACTCTCACACCACTGGCTCAGTCAAAGGGACAGCCAGAGACTGGTTAGAGGAAAGCAGCTCAAATCCAGCAGCATCACGCTGGAATCTTCCCTCTCAGTGTGACTGCCTCAGCCTCACCCCCTCCCTCTCTCTCTCTCTCTCTCTCTCTCTCTCTCTCTCTCTCTCTCTCTCTCCATCTCTCTCTCTCTCCTCATCTCTCCCTCTCTCTCTCTTTCTCTCTCTCTCTCACTTTCCATCTCTCTTGCTTCCTCACTCGCCCCTTATCTCGCTCTCTCTCTCTCTTGCTCCCTCTCTCTTCCTCAAGATGCAGAGCTGCGCATTGGCTGCCTCTCTGTCTCATCCCCTCCCAATCAGCCTCTGCTCTCTTCTTGCCAGCGCTGTTTTGCATGCATGTATCCATTCTTTTCCTTCCCTCTCTCTTTCTCTGACATTTGGCTGTTCTTTTATGACTCACATCTTGGTGTTTGTGCGTGCACACAGTTTTGATGCATGTAGATCAGAGAGAGACTGATTTCAGATGGCTGATCTGTGCTCTATGTTATGTGACGTGTGTGTGCCCAGGGCGTCCAAGGCACAGTAGAATCTCCTGCAGCACTGGCCTTGCCACACTGTCCGTATTAGATGAAGGAGTAGATTAAGCTATAGAGGGGTGGGAGGTTAGATTTAAGGTTGGCCAGTGGCTCATGACAGGGAGACATGGGCAGGTGGTATTAATGTGGGAGAGATCGAGGTGCTCCTGCCCACGGCTGCCTCTGACAGCTCATTCGTCATTCTGCTTCATGACATCTCCTAAATCAGCCTGTAGCATGCAGATGCATACAGTGTCTTACAAACTACACTCTGCCTGAATCATAATCATATCATCATGTTCAGTTACACGCACTGTCATCTCAAACAGTCACCACTAAAATGTGTGGGTGATGCTTTGAAATTAGTGCATGTGTAAAAGATGTAAATGAAAATTCAATTGACATTAATATTGAAATGGTGGTTTGGAACATATTGTAGCTATCAATACAGTATGGATGTAAAACGGATGTATAAAGCCTGCTATAACAAGTTTTTCTTGAATAAGTGGGATTACTATTACTTTTCAGGTAGTATAGTTTCACCATTGTTGTATAATCCAAATGCTTTAGCTTTCAGCACAATCATGCTTGTGTTAGATATCATACAATTCGCTTCGCTGCCTATCTTGGTGTCATCTCACCTGAGGGACTATGCCTCAAGTCTGATTTGTGCTTGATTCGGACCAGACCTCAGACATGTTCTGAAGTTCAGATTGGCCCTTTGGATATAGGGGGGGAGGGTTGGGGGTATGGGGGTGGGGGCATGTATTTTGTCTTCAAATCATAGCTGTCTGAATGTGCCACTCATCTCTAAAAAGATGGGTTGGATGGAGCAAAGTGTGAAGGGGTATGGGAATTGGAAGGTGTCTCAAATTTCTCCTTGAAGCACTTCTCTCAACAATATCTGGCAAGATACCGGACCTCTGGTAGTGTCATTTTACACCCTAAACAGCCATGCATAATGACAGAATGGCTTGCTCAGACAAAACGGCCAGGTCATCTCCCTTTCTTGCCTGCTTCCTGGTCTGCTGACTTATTCATTTTGTCAGCCTTGGATGGGCTCCCCTCCCCACCCAGTCACATTTAGTGAGTGATATGGTCTCCTCTGTGTGGGTTGCACGGTGAAGTGATATGAGGAGAGACAGCTTTCTGAGCCCCATCCAAAAAATGTCAGCCCTCCTCAGCTCACCTGCTGGCTCCAACATCAGTCTTGCCTCTGTGAGGTCTTCCATTTTTGCAGCAAGACTGCCCCCATGTGGTTACTCATAGAATTGCACTTAATAAACTGTCTTACACTCAGCCAGGGCCTGTCATTGTTGTTGTGCAAGATTGAACCTGGTGACTGTTAGTTGTCATTTTGTGGGTGTGTGTCAAGGAGATGTAAGGGGGCATATGGCAGCATTGAGTCACACTAACAGAGGTTTTAGTGAGATGAAAAATATGTTCTTTGCAGGGTAGCATACACACACAGGCACGCACGCAAGCACACACACACACACACACACACAAACACACACACACTACTGCTGGTTTATTAGTATAGCGATGCCAATGTCCAGGGGTATGATGGAAATAGTCCGGTGCCAAGTGACTCTATCACAGATTACATATAATAACTTATGACATTTGTTGTTTCTCTAAATAATTAAATACTTTACACTGTCACTTTTACAAGCAATTTAATTATTAAATCTAATGCATATGCAAATACATATGGAGAAATTATTATATAATTATAAATATTTTTGTGAATGCATGAGACTAACCCTAACCATACTAGTATTTCTTTTACAGTTTTTCTCAGTCACTTTCTTCTCAGATCAGAATTGAAATTCTTAAAACTACTTGTTCAATCTTCACATCATTGTGTCAATTGTGTACATCAAAAAAGCAGTTTCTCATTTCTTTGAACAAGTTGCAAATCCTTTGGCACATCCATGCAAATGATTATGTACAATTCTCTGCTCTTTCCTACATTATCAATTTCTTATGTCACGTTGATCAAAATGTATTATAATGGGTCTCTGTTGAATAGTCTCAACCCCCCCAATATTAGTTAATCACATAAGTCTTTACATGCAAAATGGTTGAACAAGTTGTCGTAATATGTCAAGCATATTTCTATACATGTCCATTAGACTTTTTTTCTAGATCTGTCCTGAATTGGTAATTTGCCACACTTGTGGACCACGTTCTCAATCATGGGCTTACAATGACCGAGGCTGGTCAAAGGGTGCAGCCAAATGTTGGGAGAACAACTGTGTCCTCAATCATTCAGACTTTTCGTTGACAGAACAGGTGTGTAATCTAACAATAGGCACTGTACTGTATACTTTCTGTAATGCTTCATACAATATTACAGTATTCCATTGGAATTTTACAGTATACAGTAAGTATACTTTATACAGTGACATTTTATCTTACTCAATTTTGTGTTTTGCATTACTATATTTTTTCCACATAGGACTGCAAGACAACTTCACAGGGGTGGCAGAGGGCCCCTTTTCACACCTGAACAGGAAGAGGGTATTTGCACCATGGTTGTAGAAAACAATGCCATAAGACTAAGGAAGATAAAGAGTGCCATTATAGAGGACAACAACATCTTTGAAAAAACATCCAAACAGTCAGCATCTCAACCACTGACAGGGTGCTGAAAAGACACCAAATGAATATGAAGCAGCTGTACACTGTTCCATTTGAAAGAAATGGTGAAAGAGTGAAGGAGCTGCGCTACCAGTATGTACAGGTAAAACATGTATGAGCGTGCAGTAACTGTACCTCACAGTAAACAGTACAACATCGTATAGTGATATACAGTAGTACAGTAAGTGTGACCTTTACACATTTGCTATGGCTGTAGAAAAGAAGACGCAATATGTGCATATATGACGCATATTCCCATCACTGGGGCATACAATACAGCCTTTTTAGACACTCTCTACAGGGATCTCATCCCTGAACCAAAGTAACCTGTTGCCAAAGTACGTGATAGTTTGGGACAATGTCAGTTTCCATCGCTCCAACATCAGGCAATGGTTTGCAACCCACAACAGGATGCTGATGGAGTTCCTCTCACCCTACTCCCCATTCCTTAACCACATTGAGGAATTTTTCTCAGCATGGAGATGGAAAGTACATGATCGCCAGCCACATACACAGATGACCCTTCTGGCTGCCTTGGATGCAGCGTGTGATGACATCACAGCAGATGCCTGCAGAGGTTGGTTGAGACACTCTAAAAGATTCTTTCCACGCTGCATCGCAAGAAAAGATATTCATTGTGATGTGGATGTGGGCCAACAGACAGGAATGTCAGGTGGTGTAGGAAGACTGCACTGCATGTTCACATTTTCTACTTTTGTTTTTTTCTTTGTGCTATGCAGTATGCTGTCTTTTCCTTTCTGTGTCGCAATGGCATGGTCTGTCAACAAATTACAGTACAAACAGTAAAAGCATAAATGTGGATCTTGTCCAATCTCTTATAATCAATCTCCCACTTACAATTTACAATAATTGTCTTCAAAACTTTAGCCATAATTTACATCAGAACATCCCTCCAAAGTACAGTTATATTGGTAACATGACTAAGCAATTTGTCTTATCCGTACACAATGACACAAGGACTTGTCATTCTGATGGCACTGACATGTTCATTGACACAGATATTTACTTTTGAGAGATGAACTAAGGATTTTGAGCAAGAGACTGGCTTTTGCAGGTGATCCATGGTGTTTTGCTATTTGTACAAATTGTTTTGAGAAATGCACTTACTGTTTTGCCAATGTCGAGGATGATTTGAGAAATGTACCAAAGTGACTGAGAAAAACTGTAATGCAGTCTAAAAAGAATGCAGTATCCATCATATTCACAGGGTGGCAGCAAAGGTTTAAAAGTTGATGTTGGCACTCTTTAACCTTGTATCTGTATTTCACCAAGCTCCCATAATCAGCTCAATATGAACCTGATAGTAAAAGAAAGTGAGGAAAAGAAAATCCCCATCTTACATGATTAAACCAGCCACCCAGTGTATGACTGTTGCCACTGCGCTGGAAGTAAGTGGGACAATTTACTGATTGTAGAACAAGGAACAAATGGCTACAGCTCATTTATCTCCTAGATGTTCCCCTAGTAACTCCAATTTGTACAGTTTGTCTACCGAGTGATTTGATACCGACCCAATTTGACACAATGCACTCTCAAGCCCCTAAAACCACAATTTGACCACCTGTCTTACCCCAACCTTTACCTTAATGGTAACCTACACCCAACTACTAACTTAACTTATAGGGCCTGAGTTCAATTCAGAACCACACGATCAAAAAATTAACTATTGTCAGATCTAAACTGTCTTATCCTGATAATTAAATAAAAATGTGCAAGATTCTGGTGAAACAATCATCAACACTCAGAAAGCATAAAGGTAGTCTCTGCTAGATATGTAATTTCATTTGACATGAAGAGTCAGATGTTTCCACAATATTCTTGGTACAGTAGTTGTCAATATAACTTTAGAGAAGATAAGTTACTGTGACTTTAGCGTTAAAACTCACAAATATTTTTTTATGTCTGCAGATTATATCCACATCTAAACAGTTGCCAAAACTAAAAGCCTTGGCAACTGTCATTCTACATCAAAGTCTGCCCATCAAATCTTTATTCTCTGTTCTTTTTTACACAATTCAGTTATCTCTTTAGTCTGATGACAAAGCCCCCCTCATGTCGTTCTGTGCCAATAACAAAACTCCTAGATGTACAATAACTGAAACCATAAGAGCCACTATTAGAAAAATCTAATCTCTTGTCTCTCAGAGGTTTTCATTTGCACCCTTTTTCTTCTTTTTCAATACATCTTTTGATCACTGTCTGTGATTAATGTATGATGTATGTATGTTTTATATGATCAACGTAAATTGCTCCTGAACTCTTTCAAACTTAAAATTCCTCTCACAGAGTTCGGGTCAGATGCCATCGTTTGTAGAGTGATGGACCAAATAAAGGATGGAAATAATGAGTGTGATTAGGACAATCTGCCACACCTCAAAGAATTCCAGGCTCTGCCAATCAACTGTCTAATCACATAGTCTGTTGGCAGAACAAGCTTTCATTAAATATTAGCTAGAGAGGAAGTCGGGCATTTAACCTGTATTAATTTAATCCTTTTTGATTAATTTTCACAGCCATTCCTCATAATTTCCACCCTAATAATTGTCCAGCCTAATTTTCTCTGCTACTCTGCTGTGTCATTATCTCCAATTCTCTGTCGCTCTCTTTTGTTCTCCTTTTCTGTGAATTTTATTTAGCCTTTAACTTCTCTCCTTGTCTCTCTCTCCCTGTTGTTTCACTAGGCACCTCTGGCAATGAGAAAATGGCATCATATCATGTGTTTCTCCTTTACCCTGCATGTGTCTTAGCTTCAACTATTTCTATCCTGAGCTGATACACTCTAACTGTCTTGTTGCATGCTTGGACTCACACTTGCACTGCATACTGTAGATACAATATTGTGGAAAATCTCTACGTGCAGCTTTTTGGTGCATCCACATGAACATACAAACATGGCCTGTGCTTTATCCTAAACATAAAAAATCCACTTTGCACTAGCCTGTAGGCATGCTCTATAAAGGGCATTTTTAATCAGTTCAAATGGCAAAAATGCCCACCAACTGCAGAAATGGCAGCATTTGTGCACACCCATGGATGGCAGTAGAGCACTACAAAGCCCCGAGGCCATAAAGACAAGCTCTGGGTGAGATAACAATTCTGAGGAACAGAAAACACCAAACACTAGCCACATTCTCAAAAAGCACAAACACACAGCCAGCAATAGATTTACAGCTGAAATACAGGACCAAATTACACCTCAGCTAATTACAAAGACCTCCGTCATAATGATGCAGAGCTGTTATGACTGAGGCAGCGAGGCCGCAAACAAACCAAGCCCCCGTCTGAGCTCTAAAGCTGGAGTCATCTGCCTTTAAGAATACTGGCTATTTTTCTGAGTCATAATTCATTAATTAGATGATGGACATGAAGGCCCACTGCCTTCTAAATATATCAAGATCAAAATCATCTTAAACAAGCGTGACCTCATCACCATGGCAACTATTTAAATGGCATAAATAGGCTGTAGCCCAGGGTTCAGGCAGGCAGACGCATTGGTGTGCTTTCAACATGGAGTGTTTAATCTATTAACGGCTCCTGTGGGCCTTTGATTAAGGAAACTCATCTGGGCTTTTCCATTTTATACCAGAGACTCACACCATTGTAGAACTACACACGTGCATCAACTCCAGCACGCATGAAGTACAGAGTTGAATATCGAGTTGAATATGTTTAATAATTCAAGCAGTGAGCATTACACACAAATGCATTGCGACAACAGTCTCACTCCATTTGTGGACACCACAAAGGTGATTGACAGTATATGAATCATGATGTATGTGGATTGTATTAAGACCTGGAGACATACATGGGAGTCAATAACCTTGCATGTTCAACATTTATCAGCACAATTTTACAAGATTAGGCACCAGAATCACCTAAGATCATGTAGGACACTAAGGCCTATGTGTGTGTTTGCATATGCATGCTTATGTAGTAATACAGTCTATGAGTAATATGTGTCCATTTCTGTGTTTCAATGGTTCACCATATTTGTGTCCACTTGCGTGAGCAACACTTTCTCTCCACTGAGCTGTGAAATGTCTACAATATTCTCTAATGGTGGCTGCCACAGTGTTGTGTGAGGGACCCGTTCGAGCTGTGACTTGCACGTGATATACAGTGCCTTGGTCGCTATTGTATGAAACAAAAGTAAGGAACAAAACAGAGTCAATGCCCAAATCTCAGCCCAATAGAGCTTAACTATAATAATGGCTGTTAACGGGTGAGAATCGGTCCCTGTAGTGAGAACACGTGACAAAGAAAATCAATACAGTAAGTGTGTCTGCCTCACTGTATTGACTGTAACACACCCACAATGCCCTGTGGTGAGTCTATCCATTGTCTTTACAGTGTAGCCCATAGAGCCCATCTATCAACCCACACTGAAGACAAGGAAATACATTCATAATATATCATGAAGACTGCAGATCTGAAACCAAGAGTCAGACTAGGACTCCTGCCTTGATGTTTTCAGTCGGTCTCAAAAAGCTATATAAGTAATTGCTTTTACAACAGAATAAACACTTTATTGTTTGTATTTGTAGGACATTCTTTATCTGCTTGTATTGAGATTGTTAATCAATATCCTCAGCCTGAGTGAACCCTTCAACCCAAGACAACATTGCAGCATTACACAAAAAGGGAAATTGTATATGTCTTTAAAATAATTGTATATAATTTTTCCTGAATTCTAGCAGCCACCCAATCTTTTTAATGACCCACCAGAGGGACTGATACATTTCAAGGGGCTAAATTGCAATGATATTTACATTGCCAAATTTTCTTTGAAAAATTAAATACAGTGTATTTGAGCAATCCTGGTTCAGTGAACTTGTTCTTAGAGGCTTCATGAATATATTGCTGGAACATGCATTCAAATTTTATTCATAGAAGGATTGATTGCTCCTGATTGCTCCCTTGATTACAATCTCAACATTTCATGGGGGCTTATACATTATTATTTGTAGGGCATTTGGTATGAATGAATGGTATATGGTTGAGAACCAGATAGCTCAATCAGGAACAAGCAGGGCACCACATTTTGCTTGAGGCTTGCTAAAGAAAAGCCTTGATCAAAGCAATAGACAAGAGCGACATGCAGCAATCAGCTGCCATGTATTCTGCAGCACAGCATGGCTCTATCCACTGTTCTGCACTTACTCATGCCAACAGTACCAGCTGAATACGACTCAGTGCAGCACTTCCTGTGGCAAATGTGCCCAGTTGAATTGCCCACACGCACACACACATGGAGGCACTGGCGCAGACATACATGCATACAGATACACACTCACACACACAATTACTATGATCATTTCCTTGCTCATCCAGCCATCATGACCTGATTACCAATGTCCCACAAAACCCACCCACCATTTTCTGGATCCAATAGTAGGAAGCCACTGCCACATCCTGACCTTTTCTCCCATCCAGCTAATCAAACATTCTCTCTGTTTCGTAGGGAAAGCTATTCCTGTAAATGGATTAATTACTGACAGTAAATTGGGAGTCTTCAGCCCGGCAATAAGGCAGTTGAGGCTCAAAGAAAGCTTTCTAATTGAGACTGCCCCGCATGGCCACTAGTCTCTACAAAAAGACCTTCACTTAACCTGCAGTGTTTGCCTTGTCACTATCACCCAGAATAATTGAGTTTTTGTTCATCCAGATAGTAACTTGTCATGCAGTGAGTGCTGGATACTCAGTTTAACAACTAATGAAACATTTCTATTTTGGCTAGCTAATACTTAGTGTTCTATATTAGGCTTCAATATAGATTAATACTGTTTCTACTGAGAGTGTTTTAAAATCTGATTCTGCCTCTGCTTTCGATTCTATTGTCTTATTACTGTACAGGGAAAGTGCTTTGTTTCCTTAATGTTGCATTCATCTGTATCTGAAGAAGAGCTGAGAGCTGATCTTAGATGTCATGCACCTAGTGTCTTGTTAGATGTTTGAAGAGACAGCCAGTAGACAAAGTGTCTGCATTTCCTCATTTGGTCTCTGTCTGGCTCATTGTTTACAAATGTCACCCACTCACAGAGTTACGGTATCACCATGATTAGCCTATCGCTGTGGTAGGTCACACAAGAGGAAAATAAGCCAATGAACCACTAAATAGATAGACAAAGAGGTTATAAAAGATACTCTGATGTTTAAAAGAGAGAGAGAAAGAAAGAAACCAAAAATAAGAGAGAAAAGGATTGGTGATGCATTTCAACTCCCTGAGGTGATGAATTTACATCTTGTCTGTTTTCTGCCACGTCTGCAACAGTGAAACTAACAGGACCAGAGAGGAGTGGTGAAATCCTACAAATTACAGTCTGGATGACTGAGAGTTTGCTGCAGCCAATTGTGAAAAAACAAACATTGTAATGCTCTGTGCTCAGACATGGTCAGAAGCAAACAATGACCAGAGCCCATCAGCTATGTACTGTATATTAGGAATGAAGAGACAGAACCAGCCTGCAGTCTAGTGTCCAGCTTCTTTGTCGGAGCTCACACTGAAGCTTCCATTTGTATCCTCTGTCTTCAGGTCATTAATGCTCAGAGAAGCTGTAACATTTAATTAGGGAGACATTATTAGTACAACACAGGCACACTGTGCAGTCGAGAGAAATCCCAAAACAGCCCCTAACTGAATATTATATTTACAGCCACATGGTGTTATGGGCAAAAATGGTTAGGAGAAACTTGTAGATAAACAAATTAGCTTGTCACTGTGTGCTTTTATGGAGTGTGCCTGGCTAACGGGAACAGTAGAACAGATTATTAGTATAAGTAAACAGTCTTGTGTTAGCCTGTGCTTCTAGTATGCTCCCACAACACCTTGCCAATGATTCCAGCCATGTAATCGGCAAAGTCTCGGCTTCATTGTCAGAAAGAGGAGCTACTGATCCATTCAGTGATTACACAGAGAAACAGACAGGAAAATATCAACAAACTGGAGAAAATGAGTATACAGAGCAGAAATGAGGGGGCTGTACGTTGAATATTATAAATGGGTAATATTCTGTGGAGTTAGTCGAGTGTAAGATGAGAAGAATTATGAGTGGGAAGGTGTTGGCAGGAGGAAGCTGAAGAGAAAGGCCCTAATGGAAAAGAGTAGGCATTGAGTTTGATGCTTCACCACATGGGGTTGCATTGGATCATCGGGCTGAATCTTTCAACTATGGATGCAATATTCAGCAGGTAAAAGGCAATAAACTGTATGGTGAATGTCTCAATCCATCATATGGCCAAATTCAATTTCACTGTGGGGTGTATGTTCTTAGACATGCAGGCATTTTTTTTTGGTGTTGTTTTTTGAAACAAACAAACAAACAAACCGTAGCAGTGTCTCTATGTCTGTGTCTTTGGCTGCCGGATTCCAGTTTCAGGATGTTGTGCAGCAGGCTCTTCACTCTGAACGCGATGCAGGACCAAGGTGTTTAATGATGATATTTGTGAGTGCTGCCTGGGCGATATGATATCAAAAAGGCCATCCCATGCATTAATATTCCATTTGGCACAATGGGGGAATGGGAAATTATTTTTCCCTTAAGGAGGCACTTCCTTTGCTAATCATAACACAAATATTTTCATATGCTGTCAGTCTTTAAGACATTGCAGTCTGCGTCTCCATTGCTCATTACTCCTGGGGCGTATCATTGTTGACTATTGCCTGATTGCTTTGGGTGAAATGGAGAAGAATGCATTAAAATTAAGATCCAACCTCTAAGCATGGAAGATTAGAATGACAGAAAGACAGAAATACCCTTTAATAATGAGCTTGAGAGGGTAACACATTCCGGGGACATTTCTGCCACCCACAGATTAAATCACTAATTTGAATTTTAATGACACCCATGCAAGGGCCCACCTCTGCACAACAACTATGGTCATGTTAATTTGAAAGGAAAGGCTTATGTAGGAGGACTCTCCACTCTTGATCATTTTCAAAGTCCCTCTTTTTTAATGTTCTTCTTTAGCTTAGTTTCTGATTGAACATATCATCTCCATAAATTTGTTTCACAATGTAAATGCCCTTTAAAATGATTTCATAATATGTACAGGTCGAGATCAGTTACAGCTTAAGCTCAGCCTTACTGTTAACATTTAATGGTCTTGTTCTGAGCTGTTTGGATAATATCAACATAGATTTAAGCATGGCAGCTGCAGATATTGATCCAGAATATACCAAGTCGAAAAATGTGCCTGACAAGCGCGAAGTACTTCTCTCTGAAGATCCCTGTAGCTCACTGCATGCTGTTATACTCTCACTAAGCAGAGTAAGAGATGAGAGCTGGGCCTGAGAGGGCCAGTAGCCCGAGGCACTAAGGCTTAAAGAGAGAGACCTCTCCTGAATACCTATTCATCACATCACCATTAGTGTGGCTGAAGCACTCAGCTCTGCTGCTCAAAAATATAACGAGGATAGCTGCATAATATCCCATAGCATAATAAGACTTGATGGTACTATCGCCTGATATACAGCTAAACCAAGTCTTCAACCTGTTTGTTCTTCACCTAGCGGTGCAGCAAGATGCAGACGTATAAATCTTGCAACAAATGCACAAGCACATAATCTCAATAGTAGATAAACAAGTGCACACTGTAATCATCATGAGAACAGGTTTTTATCAGAGCATGACGTTTCTTTTTTCCCCTCCAACAGAAATGTCACTCTACATCATTTTCCTCTCTCATCTTGTCTGTCAACACTTCATCCTTTCTTCCTGCTTTTTCCTGTGTCTCTCTTGCTCGAGCGACAGGATGCACATGCCATTGTTTTGTCATGGTTGCGGCCGTATTGATTAAGCAATGTGAAGCTAATTAAAGACAATCTTCAAGGAGTGTCAGTGCCAGTGAGGGGAATAAAATCATGGTGATAGAGCGATAGGCCTCTAATTATTATTCTCCTTTTGGTTAGGATGGGGGAGATAATAACCCTGCAGGCACAGTCAGAAGGCACTCTATCTGTCTATTTCTCCCTCTGTCCTTGCCCGCGATCTCCAATTTTTCATTTCCAGCTCCACTCTTTCTTTTCCATTCACCCTCTCTCTCTCTCTCTCTCTCTCTCTCTCTCTCTCTCTCTCTCTCTCTCTCTCTCTCTCTCTCTCTCACCCACTTCTCAGCCATGCTGCCCTGCTCAGTGACTCCACTGGGCACGAATTCTAACACAGTACACATCCTTTCACTTTGTACTCTGACACTGCTCACCAACCCTGATCACCTCAGCATCTTCAGTTCACAGCATTTGTCTGCTGAGTGTGAGAGAGTGTGTTACTAAGTGCATTTTGTGTATGTACAGTATATGCTGGTGTTTATTTGCAATATACACACAGCTCAATACAACTCTTTTCTTATATGTATTTTCTCATACAGACATAGTTGCTTTCAGATAATTTAGATGCACAAATGTATAACCACTGCCAAAAGTATTACTAAGGGACTAGAGGGGCAACATGATGCTTTCTTTAGAGTTTAAAGTAAATACATTTTGTTCTTTGTGTGCAGGCTGTCTTTGTGTGTGAGGCTGCAGATTATTGAAAAGAGAAGGTGAAATATGGCGCATACTGAGAACTCAGGGCGATCTCAAGGCTGCTGTTTAAAAGCATGTTTTGCTTGTATACTCAGTACATAATCAAAATGGCATAATGAGCAATGGATTTGTGGCACTGCTGAATATACAGGACTCCCTTTAAGAAAAGTTCCTTTCAACTAAATGTGATCCAAATCCAAGCCCTCTGATTTATGAAAAATGAATGCCAAAGTCAGGGTGTTACATCATTTGCCTCCAATTTTGTGTAATCGATCAAAGCTAGATCAAGTTTCTTTCAGTAAATGTCATCACAGCTAAAGATATAATTCCATTTGACTTTTTCTTTAATTTGATACACACTGAGTTCTCAATTAGCTGCATAAATGTAAGTCAGTCTCTCTAGTTCTGACTTCTACTTCCAGATGTTGTGTTAACATCCAGTATTACACACTACTGTGTGTGTTTTGTAGACTTGGAGAAATCCCAGGGGTTTAGAATCAGGCAGCATAATGTAATGTAAGCTGGTGTTCCTTCCACTGGAGCATCTTGTTATCTCTCCTCTCCTACATGTAGTGTCTCTATCAAAGGACCTCTCTACCTTCCTCACCGTGGGGCTGCAGAGAGCAGCTATGCCAGCCTGCTTGATATGCAGCACAGTCTGGTGGCTGCTGGGCTCCCACGCCTGCCTGACTGGAGCCTTTAAGCCTTGGCGCAGTCAGAGAGAACCTCCCTCATCAATGGCCCTACTGAGTGGTTGTGACAGTGCCACGCGGAAAACACATCGATTAAATGGTTTCTCTTGCCACCCGCTTCTGCCGCGCCGCATAGCACTCATCCTTCATTCCCCAAAATGAAAGCCCTGCAATTGAGTTAGCTTTCAACATGGGAGGCAATGCTGCCACGCTCACACATAGTGGTGCGGAGAGGATTCTCTGGAAGAAAGGTAATAAGGATCATGTGAAATAGAAGGTTCAGGGAGAACAAAAGAAGATAAAAGATAGAGATAGTCAAAAAGAAAGAGGCATAGTGCACTCTGAGGAGTTCAAGCAAGATTTACTATCTGAATCTGATTTTTTTATCATACCAATTACTGCTACAACTCTCAACTTCATAACATGAATGTGAGCACTATGCATATTAACCAGGGCTTTCGAAGAGAAAACTATGCCGTGCAAAAGAAAAAGACAGGAAGAATTTGAAAGAATGACACTTTCTAAAGGAAACAAGATTTCCCGTGGGTGTGGTATGTTGCCCAACCATGTGATCGAGCAGGTGGAGGCAGAATCTGTTTCTGTTGTTCGAGAAATGCATAACACTCTCTGATACGGGATGTGTGTCTTCCGATAAAAGCGAAGAGATGTGAAGAGCACCGTTCAAGTAGCAGCTTGCCCAATCTGCTCAGTCTTATGAAAGCTTTTGTATCAGAGCAGGAAGAGGAGCTCTAGGCGCAACAGCCATATTTATATTCCAATCTTCTACACAGAAACCCACATTGCCAGCCTCATAAAAGATTCATCGAGCAGGGGAAAGCAAGGTCGTACAGAAAACTGGTCAGGAGGTGCCTACTGCAATGCAAAAAAGAGCAGACGGACGCAAAAACAAAACAACATTAGGTGAGTCCCACAGTGGCAGTTACTAGGGTTACGTGTGTTATAAATCTTATTAATGGTGGCAGTGTGTCCAGCACTGACCAAGCATGTCCCCGCTTTAATTGGCATCTGTCACTCATACTATATCCAACGACTGCCTAAGCACACTCAGCCATGTTTGTTGATATCAATTCCATGCCTTATTTGGCTCTTTGTCTTTTGTGGATCCTATTGCTGACATGTTTGTGAACTAGAGAGAAAGAAAGACAAAGAGAGTCTGTGTGTGTCTGTGTGTGTGTGTGTGAAAGAGAAACTGCATGTGTGTGTGCATGTGTGTGCCTGTTCTGGGTGTTGTCAGAGAAATGTCACTCTTGCTTAGAGTCACAGACATAAACCTCTGGGAGTCCTGCACCCTCCAGCACACTCACACAGAAGGAAAGAGAGAAAGTGGGGGAGAGAATGCGATATAGGAATGATATTCATCCCACCAGTCAAGCTGATCTGTCCATACATCGTTGACAGTAAGCATACACATAACATCCTATACATCATACTGTATGAGCACACTAAATATCTTGAAAAATGAGTTGTGCATTAGTCAGTCATTGTGAAATGTTCTAGAAGCAAGGATAAGGGTCAAAGGGGGACACGTGTAAATCGACTTTACTTTCCACCAAGAAAAGTAATCAGTCTCTGAGTGTACAGCCGGCTGCTGGTTAGCAACCGGGTTAACCACATATAAATAAGAAGGGTCTAACAACTGTATTAAGTACTCAATCCCAAAGACCTTTATAATGAGGATTACAAGCTGCCCTAGAGTCAGCCAGCTCAGCCCATTAGAATGATACTGGTCATTTTAGGGCAGAAGGCCTCTGGGTTTTTCCAATGAGACAGAAAACAGCATCAGAGGTCATTTTGAGCCCACACAACCCTAGAGGATAAGTAGTGGTCAGTCTGCTGTTCAGAATAAGTGGTCATTTAAAAATGTACTAAATATCAAGAATACCAGGACTTTCCAATTTGAAGCAAATGGTGTCCCTTGTCTTAGCTCAAAATGAGCACCAACCACCAACCAAATGCAAGTAAAATATGCAAGTGGCTGGTAGACTTGTTTCATTCATTAGACATAAAAACAGTGGTGATCTAGGGGGTAGGGTCAAATTTTAACACTCACTGGCCATTTGGCCAGTGGACAAAAAAGTTCATTTTGAACCCTGCTTTGAAATATCTGCAAAATATTCACATGTCCAACGAATTTGTTGGCAGTTAATCAGCCTAGCACTGTATGATGTTAGAGCTTAAAAATGAGAAAACAAACAACAGCAAACATGAAAGGGATTTGGTTTGTCTGTAGGAGTGTCAGTCAGTGCCAGAAAGGGATGCTATGAAAATCTGACTCTTGCGCCAGTAAATGTAATGTCTGCAGGGTTTATCGTGTGTTGGTTATGCTGTATGAAGTTAAGAACACAGTTTTGTGTTTTGTTTTATCTCAAGTTAGGAAGGTCATGAGCACTGCATATGAACAAGTACAGAAAAGGGCATTACAGCTGGAAAGGTAAGGCCATGCTAGACACACCTTTTCAACCTCAGGGGGCCAACCATGACAGGGACACACTGTTACTCTGAGCATCGAGCCACTGACCTCACATGCTTCTCTACCTAGCTTTCCATCTGTTAACCAATTACCACGCAGACTGCTGCATGCTTTAGTGCCTCATCCAGTGCACTGCAGTAGTAAAATCAGTCACCCATTTCACTGTGGGCCACACCGCGAAAAAGCTCTCCACCATCATCACACACTAATATCACCCCTGTGTGAGTCATGGACAGACCGCATTTAGAAAACTGACCCAGAAACAGGTACATCATCAAAACCAAAGCACTCACACTGCCACACAAACGTCCCTGTCCATTAAAAACACACACATGCTGACCACCACTTACTGTATCTACCACCCACACAGTACAGTACTTAGGAGGACATTGTATTTACTTGTTCTAACTCTAAACCATAATCACTGTGTCTAATGCTTAAACTTGTCAATCATAAATAGAATTTTTAGATTTTAACCTGAAAACAACCATCTGAGGATTGAATCATTCCCAGATGGGATGCAAGTCCACGCAATGTGATGAATACATATCACACACACACACAAACTCACACACTCACACACATACACACCTCTGATGATCAAGCGGCAGGCTACACAAAAGCACATCAAACATTAAGATGAGCAAGTGAACAGCAGACAGGACAAAGGCTCAATAGCTCTCTGCACCACGGCCTCCTTTCTTAAGCAGTATCACTTTTATGAAACAAATCTCTTTACAGTGGTAAAGTTCTGACTCACACAAAGTAGTATCATTAGTGTGTGCTGATTCAAGCTCTATCCTAATCAGTCATGACACAAGCACATACTATTCAATCTCTTCGAGCAGCACTGAATCAAACATAATGCATCCTCATTATCTGTGGCTGATTGTGAAGCACAGCAGCACATTTGTATATTAATAGGGAGTGCATGAAAGGTAGATGCAAGCATAGTGGCTAATCTAACCCTACCTACTCACTCACTCACCCACGTACTGCTAGACATGATTGTTACTGACAGACAGGCACAACACAGAAATTGGGTTATGTGGGTTATCTTACGTATGTCTGAACAGAGCAAGAAACATATGAAAAATAAACTAAGCTTAACACTTTCCTTATTTGGAAAATGTGGCTCATACAGCTATTACACTTAAGAAACGTCGACATTATGAGAAAATTAAGGCTATGCTAATTACATAATATGTTAAATTCTCGCGCTTGATTTCAAGTTGTGTCTAAATGTTGCAGCTTGACCTTAATTATATCGGCTTGTGTTGTAATGCAATGTTAGCAAAGCAGGCAAGCACTGGATTTGTAATAGCAAAGCAAGGTGATTTTAACGGTTGAGTGTGTGTCTTTGCCTCTCACTGGCAGATTTGCACCCCATGCTCCTGCAGCTTTTCATCTGTTTAATTCTCTTGGTGGAGGTTATGCTGCTGCTTGGCAGAGCACACTCTGTCCAGCCTGCTATCTTGTGTCCTTCCTCCTGGGAAACATAGACAACTCTCACATCTCAGTTCCTCTCCGACTGTCATCTGCACTGTCTCACTCCTCAGGATTTACAAAAGCTTTTAACTGGTAGGCTCTCTGACAATAATGGCATACGGAAGATAAAAAAGTAAGTAAGATTTGACTAGCTTCAACATTTTGGTTAGACTGCTGTATGATATGCTTTTGGCATGGAGACAAGGACAGAAATTTACCACAAGTGGCTCGATCACACTCATGTCTGGCAAGGGCTTTCATTGTGATCATGCTGCTTTTCCCTCATTGGACTAACACCAGGAAAAGAGATTTTTGGCCGAAGGGACTCTGCCAGGTCAGTGGACTATTCAAAGCTGTCTGGATTGGGCATAAGCCAATCCAGCTGTTTGCCCTGCCTGACTCTGATTGAGCTGAGGTCTGTCCTTGTTGTTCTCACATGTGGAGACTTTGTAGATAGTGTTAACATCGGGCCAGCTTAATGCTCTCCATCGCTTTGGTTGTTCATATGTGAAGTCAGACCTAATATATGTCAGACTTGTTAATAAGTGACATGTAGCTAAAAAAAATCAATTCAGTAGTGCATTACCATGGCTACTGTTGCAGTTGTGTCATTAAAACTATCTGAATTCATTGACATTTATATTGTAGCACCTAAATACTGGATAATTAGCTCAATATAAATAAGATTAATGTGTTTGTGCCTAACAATGTTTGAAACACAAGACACCAGCTGGGTGTCTAGAATGAGGAAACACAACTTAACAAGGTCCTAAATGGTAGTCTGTTCATAGTGATTGTTTATTGTGATCCCTGGTGAGCAAAGAAACTAGTAAATTGCTGAAAAATTGCTTCCACTGGCTTCTGTCTCCTTCCTTGAGAATGACAACCAATTAGGTTTTCACCCTCAATGCGCTTGGTGTTTGAACAGAAAAACACCAAAGGAAGTGCTCATTTCCATCACTCTCATCCATGCTAGTGTTGGAAGTCTTCGAGCCAAGACATCTTAAACCAATAACTACATTCCTCTGGCACTCCCTTGCCCCAGTGGGATCACAACATTTTTTTGCCTCTTAACCTGAATGTGAATGTTTCAAGTTCATGAAACAATCTTTATACCCAACTACTTAGGGAGAAATTGGGCAACAGCACAAAACTAAACAAAGCAGTCTTTTCCCCCCTTAAACAATATTACCTCACCTCTCAGTGATGCTCCAGCATGCTTTTAAAATCAGCTTAAAAGTGTGACAAGAATATTAGTGAAAAATGTGGGTAGATCATTGTGTGATCTGCTGACATTACCCATTTGAAAATGTGACTTTGGTATTATCTAAAGTCTCTGTTAACAAGACATATTTATTCATAAAGATTCAGGGCAAATCTGACTAACCAAATTTCAAGTTACATAATTTGTGATAAAAGGAATACTTCACTAACACTGATTTTTTACCCCCTAAAAACATGCAAGGTGCTTTTGTCAGTATTTCCATATGCAAGCATAAATGTGAGCATGTATTAATTGTTTAAATGTTGGTTTCTTGTAGTCGCTGCTAACAAGCTCTTATTAAATGAGGAATATGATAAATAAGATTAATTAGGAGTTTTTTTTATTGTAAATCATACAAAGCCTCTCTAGTGGAGTCCCAGAATATGAATATAGAACTGTAAATGAGCACAATAGGTCCCCTTTAACAACTGATCATCTCATACTTAATGTGAGTTTCAGTCATCACATTCAATTTAGGTCTTAGTCTACATCCACGTAACAGATCTTACATAATGTTGTGAGTTGGAATATATACCGTGGCACTAAATTTACATTGTAATCAATACTAAGCTATTAATATTAAACAGAATAATAAACAGGTGCTGACATTCTCAGAAAAATTGTTGCAATAGGCATTACGCCGACATAGTATAATTTCTACCTCTTGACTGATGATGGTCATTACATTGTGCAGTATGTTGTATATTAGGAAACTTTGTTCCAAAATGTTGTATTAAAAATGGTTCACACCCTGCAGACTGACAGTTGGAGGAAATTCATCTGAATATCCAGTACTTTTGAGAGGAGAAAAGATGCCTGCGTTTAAATCAATTTAATAATACTTTTACAGTTTTAATTTATATTCTGGACAAATTTAATATATTTTGTAAAAAATATTTTAAAATAAATGTTGTGTTTTGACTTTCAGATCATTTTAGGCTTTGATGAGCTGGAATACATCTCGCTTCTTACCCTGTTAAATTGGGAGCCAACAAAGAATAACATGTATGCAGCATACTGCATACAATAGTAGTAGTATGTGTGTATAATACTAGTACTTTATGCTTTACTTACACACTCACACACACACACACACACACACACACACACACACACACACACACACACACACACACACACACTTGTGTGGTGTGTCCTGTCATGCATGGCTTGATGTGCACAACATAACAAGACATCTGTGCCAAGGTCAAGCATGTGCCCATCTATATCAGTAGCACTAAGGACCCCTGGGCTTTATGGGTACTTAACAAACACATGCAGTGAACGAACAAGTGCATCTGTCTCATTAAAGCCGTGTAAATATTTCATACAGGCCTGTGCTGAGACTGTGACCGAAAATATGTGGATATCTCAACTCCACTGATACAAGTGTTACCCTCATTGCAGTAGATATGCAAGAAGTCTTCAATTCTTTATGTTTGGGGTGCAATCTAGGTGGGACGAGTGGTGTCATATTTTCTTTCAGTCTTTTTTAATATTTAATGTAAACACTTAACAAATTGTTCCCTATGGCCAATTACAGTGTGAACCCTCTGAAGAGGGGAGGCGTTTGCAGCTATTGAGATATGATAGTAAGTCATCCACTACATTCAGTAGTCACATTTACAACTGTTTAACAGTATCAATTATTCCCCTTCATTTACTGATGTACATCCATAAAGTTGTGTCAGTGTTAGCAAAGACAAGTTGTGTCATTTTAAATTTTACTTGAAGTGTTAGAATTAGCGATTAGATTAAACTAGAAAATACTGCAAATTTTCAGTTAATTTTGGTATTAAGTCACAGAAAATATAATAAGTAATTTAATTTAAAGTAGGTCAAAGAGGCAGGTCTATAACTCTTTGCGGTTTCATTTGGAGTGGTAGGCGTGCATCTGGGTATGCATTCAGTGTGTGAGCTCTGGAGAATCCTGTGGCTTGTTTCACATATTATACTTTGAGCCTGCCACATAGATGTACAGTACAGCATGTTCATCAGTGCACCTCTGCTAGACAGAAAAGGTCAATCACAGTATTCACTCAACCTATAGATGTGACATATAAAGCACTGATGCTGCAACATATGGCATTTATGTTTCTACATTTTATAGAATTATCATTAAAACAACATGAACTACTCCTTATTCAATTGGCTACAAACCTCAAAACATGAGTTGCATCATTGCATACATTGTTTGGGGGGCTTAGAGATTAAACACCCCAAAGCCCCATTGATAATATTCATCTACAGGAGCCAATCCTAAAAAAAAAAAAAGAAAAGAAAAGTTATAATAGTAACTTAGTGCTCCATTTATCCCCCTAACTGGTAGTTTTCAAATGTAGTAACATACAGAACTGTTCTTTTTGAATAGCACCCTTAAATATTTTATTTCAACGTTGTTTTATTTGTAAGGCTTCAATCTGTCTGGTGGCTTTTTCCAAATCCTCATCTTTACCGCCAACAATGAAGAGGCTGTATGTGTGTGTGTGTGTGTGTGTGTGTGTGTGTGTGTGTGTGTGTGTGTGTGTGTGTGTGTGACTGTGAGTGAGTGTGTGAGTCAGTGTATGTGTGTGTGTGTGTGTGTGTGTGTGTGTGTGTGAGTGAGTGGCAATAAATGTACTCAGAATGCTGTTTTTAACTGATGGCGTTACACGGCGCTGTCCGTGGTCATGAATGTACTTGCTGTATCTGGAGGTGCGGAGCGGCGCTGTCCAATGTACTGATCATGGGATGTTTAATGCACCCATAAATAACAGGAGCATTATAGGTACTGTATCAGCAGACCTCCAGTGTCATACTTTTTAAACTGCCACGGGTTGTACTCAGCACTGCATGTATGCTGACCAGCTGAACCTCTGCAAGTTTCATGCTCCTGCCTTGACTGAAAGCTTTTCTGGGTCAAATAATTTACCGTCCTTCACTTCAATTTATAACTGTCACATCAAAGCTCGTCATTTTTACCAAACGGGCACGGATTTTTTTTTTCGACTGTCATGCACTACAGCACCCCACGCACACGCACACACACATACACACACACACACATCTCAGGATCTACAACCATTTCTTGGCGCTGGTTTGGTACACTACTAATTACGCATGGCTCGCATTCACAGCAACAAATCACACCTAGATCCTGTAAACAAACTGTCAGCGTTGCCGTTCATTGCTCGGTTCTTTCAGCTTAATCAGCGCTATCAGATAGATCTTGGGGAGCCCCTGGATCTCTCTGTCAGTGATGTAAAGGTAGATGGGAAGGTCTGTAAACAACGACCTCCGGGGCATCAAAGGCAGCAGGCAACCTCCATAAATCACTTATACTGTCATGGTAAAACGTTGCTTTAATCATGATTACTTTTTTTTCTTAAAGACAATATCCCTAGCAGCTTTTTTTTATTTTACTCATTGTCATTCATACAACAGATTAGGCCTACATCATTATGCCAGTCTTTAAATGTGTGTAAGCTCAATTCCCGAAATAAAACGGCAAGTAAAACGGGCTCAGGTGGGTTTACTGTCAACTACAAGCTCTGCTTATAGTCTTATCTTCTCTGAACTTTCTTCCTACTCTGCCCTTGCTTCTCATTAGTACACAAGGTTGCATACTGAGAGGAGAAACCTTCAGAACAATAGCAATTTGCTTGTTTAATGCTGCACCATGCACACAGTCTCTACACTGAATTAACATAATATTTTTTCCTCATTTCTTACTGTGATAGAGCTCATTAAAAAGGTGTAGATTCTTACTTAAATGATCTATATTTGATAACGCATATAAAGACAGTCGTGAGTGCTTTAGGAACTTTGAAACTAAAGCTTATTCATAGCTTGCAAGCCGGAGTCCTTACCTCACAGGGCATGACAGCTAACATCACAAGCAGGAATATGGCACTGAAGAGATGCATCCTAGTCGAAATGATAGCGTCCCAGCCGACAACACTTCCCGCAGCTCTCCCTCTGTTCTTGTCCCTTACTGGGGCGGTTTCTTCAGACACAGAGGGATTCCTTTAATACTGTGTCGGCTGTGAGCCACCAACCTCATCACCAGGACGCACGGCAGCCCTCTCTGGTTCGGTAAAGCGACCAGCCCTGGTGTCTTTTATGGAGCATAGACTCTTTTGCCGGTACCGAAAGCAAACGCTCCGATCTTCCGGTGAGGGGGGGAAAACTCTTCGGATGCTACGGAAGGGACGAAGCGGATAGTCAGCGGTCCCCTCCGTCCTGCAAAATAACTGCGACTGAGCGAGGAGAGCGGAGGAGAGTCGCAGAGGTTGGAAGGTGACTGCTGTGCTTGCAAGGTGCCGACGCTAGGAGCAGCACGTCTATGTGCTAGGAGCCTGGTGAAAGAAGTAGCTACCACTCTTTGATGCAGCCAAGCTTGGCCGTGCGCGTGTGTGTGTATGGGTGTTGGAGAGAGAGAGAGAGGGGGGGGGGGGGGGGACCTGTTTGCACTGACAATTCTTGCTCCAGTGACTGAGAGGCAGACAGCCAACTAAGATAGATAGATAGATAGATAGATAGATAGATAGATAGATAGATAGATATAACTGATTGCAGTGCTTTTCCCAATGTCAGATACCTTAACAATGAGCTGACATTTAGTACAGATAATTCATGCTTTTAAATCCAATTGTTGACTAACTGTAACCATGTACATTTTCAAAGATAGGTGTAGTAGGCCAGCTGCCAAATCTACATTCCTATTATTAATTGTCCTATTAGAAGGTGCCAAACTATAGCATTACTTGGGGTTTAAGGAATTGTCAAAGATTATTCTTTCCCCCACTTAAGACTTGAGAATTAAACAAGTATTTTGCAGGCCGGGTAAGGTTGTGGACACAGTTCTTGTATGTTGCCTGTGTGTGTTCATGTGAATGGTGTCACAGTGATTGGATGGCAGGCCTGTGATCCCCCTGCTTTTTTGACAGGCTGTGTTTGTGGCTCCTGGTGATCCCGAATAGTGTATGAATAATATAACAGCCTCTGCTGCCCATTCTACCCTCACCTCTCAACAATATGGCTTACTTACCTAACCAACACCGAATGTGTCATATTTTTAACAGCAGTGGCCAAAGCAGATTTCTTGTGCATTAAGTGACAGATAATCTTCATTGTTTTTGAAGCTTTTTCAAAATGGTGCTGAACAACAAAGGGCACAAATACAGTTTTGAAACACATTATTTATAAAAATCCAAGCAGGTTATAAATTCCCTATTCTTCTGTATATTTTGAAACCTTCATCATCAAGCAATGGAAAGGTGTACGTTTTTAGGGTTCATCCAGTGGAAATCCTTAGTGCCAAGAATAAAGAGGGACAGCAGATGTATGGAAGCTGGTGATAAATCACCTACACACAGCTTAACTGGGGGACACCTGATGCTCTTCTACAAGGTTTCTCATGACTGGGACTGAATGAATAAAGTGTTTGTTTATGATTTTTAATGTGCAAAAAGACAGATTACAACATTTTATTTTCCATTTTTATGTTCTCATGTTTATCTATCTACGTTTTTTTTTCCTCTTGAAGGTCTCCTGAATTGTCGGATTTCATTGTATTACTATATTTTAGTTATTTTCTCATGGCTTTTAACACCTTTAACCATGGGATTAGTTTACAGTGTTTTATGGCCTCCTCCCCTGTATGGTTCAGTAGAGGGTGGACATTTTCCACCCCTGCTGCTGTCCTCAGTGGTTTGGTGCACACCCCTCTATTTTCTCAGCAGGAAAAACCACATGGAGGTGAAACGAGTAGCTTAGGAGGAGAAAGGGAGGGAGGGGTGGTGTATACGAAATACAAGAGGAAAGAATACAGGAATAATTCCTTATTTCCTGTGCTATTGTTTTCACCACAGTTATCGTATTTACTGTACCATCCTGGATAGTACCTCTGCTCGGAATAATAGAGAAGCTCAAGGCTGCCAGGGCAAGTAAAAGTGATGTTGAATCACGGGGTCAGAGTGTCAGTGTGTTTAATGGTCATGCTGAGAAAATACACTGTACTAACAGACTCTTCCCTTCTTGTGGTTACTCTCTTCCATCTTCACGTCCATCTCCATCCCCTGTTACAGTTTAGAGACCTGGGGCATTGAGGGAGCTGAGGGACTATTTCTGAGATAAACACAAACAAAGCATGACCCATTTGTCAAATACACAGCATTTTTCTCTTTTTATCCCCCCGAGTCAGTCCAAGAGGACCAAGAGAAAGGAGAAAATAAACCTTTGGGGCTACTGTGCTCTGTCCTCTCAGGCAGGCAGGCAGGCAGGCAGGCATTATCTCTCTCTCACTTTCTGTCACCTCACATGTAACTGTGCTATGTTAGGCATGTGTGTTACTAAAATGACAATTTTTTAAAAACATTTTTACTTCTTAGCCCTTTTCTGCTTCATGGAGTAATCTTCCCTATGTCTCTGTTTCTCTCACTCCTCATCTTCTCAGGATGCACTTAGTGTTAGGTATTGTCCTATAGTTTATGTGTGTGTGTGTGTGTGTGTGTGTGTGTGTGTGTGTGTGTGTGTGTGTGTGTGTGTGTGTATGTGTGTATGTATGTCACTAAAATATTTGAGGCATTGCAAAATATCCACTATTTTGAAGTGGCCCGAGGACTGTATTTAACAACAACCAGCATCTCTGTGCTTTTGTTGGTGTGTGTGCATGCATTTTTCTCTGACTGCCTGCAGGCACTTTGCCTGTCAAAAAGTAGGGTTCATAAGCATTAAAACACTGCTGTGTAAGTTGGACTATTTGTATTGAGCCACCATTGCCAAGCCTATCATCATATAGATTTTCAATTTCCAGGAGTTGATTCTCTTCAAATAATTGTAAAACAAGAGGAATTTTAAATACACTGTGAGAATGAACTGTGATGGAGTAATGCTAGAGAATTAGGGGCTTAGTGTTTTGTTCATATTATAGTAAATATGAGACAGGTGGATAGGCTCAGTGAGCAAATAGATGGTAGATCATCACACAGACATACACAGACTCCCTAATTGGATTTAGTGAAGTACATGGAGATGCTCGATCCATCTACCAAACATTGGAGTCTGGCCTATAACAGAGCTTGTGGTTGTTATTGATCTCAGTAATGTTACTGCCGCTGCCGTGTCTGCTGAGTTATTATGCAATAGGAGTGAAAGACCATATGCTTCCTGAAAGTATCCAGAATGTTGAATCTACATTAGGTAGTCCAATGGGCACATAGGATAATGTTGAGCTGATGGAGCTTTCAGTCTTTGGATTGAATTTAATACTCACTGATTAATACATATGCACAGGCAATCTATCACACACAAACACACTTCACTACATCATCAACATGTCAATAAATACACAGATGAAGAAATGTTAACTCTGACACGCCTGCAAGCATACCACAGATGTTTTAGTCAATTCAGAAGCCTTGTGCAAACATTACAAAATCATGCATCTCACATTTGACAGTCATCCTTCCCAGTGAATGTCTAATCAACTTGCATTTGTGTAAAATGTAGGTGAAACACCTCATTCAGGCTTTACACAGTCAAATGGACTGCCACAGCTCACACTCACCTACTGCTGAGTTTGTCTTTCTGCTTCATTTATAAAATAGCAAATCTAGATATTCAATGGAAACAAGCAGAATTGCAGGATTTCAAGAAAAAGTTTGCTGAACAGGTTCAATGAGACTCCATTCACAGCAGAATTGTTAAAAGTTTTATGCTAACAGATAAAATGTCAATTTTTAGAAGCTTTGTCTGTCGGAACAGTATTAAGACAGGGGCAGCTCACTAATTCTTTTCTCTCCTCTTATACAGAGGAGAGAAAGCCTTATGTATATTCATCTGGATATCTGGAATAATGCAGAACACGTGAATGGTGGTGAAGCTCAAACAGCCATTGGGTCAGAAGGTTGATAGTGCTCAGTTGTCATAGCAATACTTGCCCGAGTGCCCAAGGGAGAGGTGTGAAACCCTCAATAGCTGCCTCAAGATGGAATTAAACATAGCTTTTCACACCCTCTCTTGGGCTCTCTCACTTTACTACCTGCATGTAACCAAGGCAACCAGGACAAGGACAACTCAGGCTCAGTTGGGGTTTCAGTGGAAGGGCCCTACCATGCATCAAGTTTGTACCTCGTCATAATTCAGCAAACATCATCAATCATCATCTATTGTAGATGAACTGCAAGGCAGTCTGCTCCTGTCACTGAATCAAAACAAAACAACAGTGAAGCACTGCCCTCCACAGTCTCACAGAAAATATGAAAAATTGAGGGGAGACAGACTGGCAGATACACAGAGATGGTCTGCCAAGAGGTCCATCTTTTATGTGAAGCCACCTAACACACATACACACAATCACATCTGCCCTTTATCTTGAACTATCCCTTTCTCCTCTTCTTCTTCCCCTCACGCATCTTCCTCTATTTCCCTCCACTTTCTTTCTTTCCCAGAACACGTAGTACTGAGATGTTCCCTGAGTTGTACTGTGTAGCCTGTGTTTGTGCTTAATTGGATGAAAAGATGATGCATAATGCGGGAGGAAAGAAACATGAGGGAACCAAAGTCCATGTCGCCTCCGGCAATAAAAACCAGCAGCTATTTGTTGTTGACATTTTTCTCCCCAGTTTTTTCTGCTCCATTGAAACAGCGGCAGCTTTGTGTTTTTTCATGCATTTAGGGCTATTTTTCCCCCATTGTAGCCTGTCAATGTTGTTAAGTTCCTGAGCATCACAATATTTCACTCACCACTAACACATTTTCAAGAGTGTGTGTCTGTGTGAATTAGTACCGTTGTGTGTGTGTGTGTGTGTGTGTGTGTGTGTGTGTGTGTGTGTGTGTGTGTGTGTGTGTGTGTGTGTGTGTGTGTGTGTGTGTGTGTGGTGTTAAGATCTCTGTACAGTAGTATTGTAGATGGATAGCTTTGATGTAGGTCTATCTTAAAAGAGTACAACCAGGTTGTCTCCATTATGGACATGGAGATAGAGTATACTTCCTTTACAAATAACCTGCAGCATCCTCACTTCCGTCACTAGTGATAATAATAGTCCTATTGTAATTCAGAAAACATTTGCAAGTTAAGTTGTGATCTTAAGTCTGGAATGAACTTGAAAGAGAGAGTGGAACAAAGAAAAATGTCTTAAACAATATCTAAGCTGTGAAGTCCCTCTGACCAATACTAAGGGGGGTTTGGAGAAAGGTAATAAAAAGCTCATCAGCAGGGTAAGAGCTTTATGCTTATTCTGAAAGTCACTGCAGCTAACAAAAATACTCCCTCATTGCTGTACTTTATCTCCAAACAGCCATTTGGTGGACTGACAATTCCCAGCATGGCTGTCTCAGGTTGATATCTCCCAGCACATGTGCTCATTTCTACTGTGTCCCTATGCTTTTATGGTACCAGTTATATTCAAAAAATGAGACCATGACAGAGAGCAAGAGGAAGAGAGGGAGAGAGGGAGAGAAGAAGAGATAAAGAGCGAGACATACTAGGATAAAAGAATGGTTTTACATAATTAAGCAGATAGAAGTGATTACAGCAGCTTATCCACAGAGCACGAACTGCGCACATTCAGCCTCATTATGAAGTTAAAGACTCCAAACTGTCGCTGATGGCTTAATTACAGTTCCACAGTGGAACAAATGCTTTAGAGCCATTACAGCAATTCACAAACCTTTTCCTGAACACACAAGCAGTCATCAGACAAAGTGCGCTCTTTCTTGCTTCATGTGTGTTGTCTACCTTCCCACTTTTATCATCTCCATGCCCCTCTCTTCTGCCTGTGATAATTAAACTCTCTTATTTGCCTCTGGATACTGCTGTGACCAACAATAGAGAAAGAACTGGGAGAGAGAGACACACTTTTTCCTTTAAACTGCTTGTCTTTTACCTCCCTGTCCAAATCCTCACTAGGGCATGTTCCAGTCCTCTGTAGTGTTAGTTATGTAGTTGTTGGAAGCTGAAGCTGTCCCTCCAGGTTCCACACTGCTCTGCCAAGCTCCACAGAGGCAGGCCGGCAGGCAGCAGAGTGTGGACTCAGCACTTCTCAGGAGTTAGTGTCTGAGGCCAGGCACAAGGGCTTTTATTCTCCAGTCTACTTCTACATTATTGAATCAGTGGACTGCCTCAAACCTGGAACTGGACACAGCCGCGAGGCAACATGCAGATTTGATGAATCAATATATTGCAGTGGAACGGCGTGGAAGGAAGACAAGCAGCAAAGGGACACTAGCAGGATTGGATCAGATAGCGACAAAGCAATAAATATCTTCTTCATGCCACAGCTGCTTATCTTTACACTGCACATTCATATATATTGACAAATACATATAGAAGTTCTGAGACTTGTATATCACATATCACATATCACACCTACATGTACGAACACACACATACACACACAGACACACTCACAAAAATACATATACAGACACAAAACACACATACCCATGCTCCCTCCCCTGAAGGCCTTCATTAGATAAAAGGAAAACAGCTCTTTCCAGAGCTGCAGTGCAATTATTCAGTGTAGTCAAGCATGTCTCTGTGTGACAAAGCAAATTGCTTTTTCAGTTTGCTGTTCCTGATACAGATAGGGCTTTCAAAATCTGAGGGGAAGCCTCGCGCCACTGCTCCCGACGCTGGAAGAGATACCGGCAGTTATTTACCCCACTGTGTATGGTTGTGTTTACAGATGACTTTACGCATGCCTGTGTGCTGTGAATTTGTGTGCAGATAGCAGCGTTTTGCTGTACATAGTGGTGTGTGACAATCAATAAGTTTTGCTCCTTATTGCATTTCAGTGAAATCTGGCTTGATTGATAGAGGCCAAGTGTGACCTGGTCTGTGTAGATAAACTTGATACCCTGTGCACTACTTTTGTTGACAATTATCCTGCGCAGAGTGAAAACAGTCACTTATTTAAATGATGCCATTTTCCACTGTGCACAGTTGAGGATGCGCCATGCACGAGGCACCAGGCTTCTTTTAAGAACTGTAGCTGTGGTTCATTTTATTACAGTTTTTATCATGAGTTGTTTTACAAATGGTATAACTTGAGAACTATAAGTATAGGTCTGTAAGTCCATTCAAGTGTCCAGTGAAGCACTACTGGTGAACTACCATACACTGTTCAAGAATTTGGAAAAATTCAATTCAGTTCAGCAGTTCATGTTATTGATCTCACCTGTGCCTTTTCTGCTTTGACATGTCAAAATGTCTGCAGTGAAAAAGGTTTATCAACATATGTTCTACTGCACTGGACAATTTTAAGCAAAAAAATAAAAAATGTCACTGCAACAAGGACATTTGGAGGTACATTTGTGGATGAGACTGGAGATCCTTGTGGCTAAGGTAAAGAGGTAATTTGTATGAAAGTAGACCGAGAAATACATGGTCACTTTCTCATGTCTGGCAGATGATTATCCTTCCCTTCATGTTAGGTTGAATGAGAGAGCTGTTCATGGCCACTGACTCCTTATTTATCTTATCCCTGCTCTCTCCAGTAGGGTCCCAATCAATATCCAGGGACTTGGAGCGAGAGAGGGAGACAGAGGACAAGTCATCTGAAAAGAGAAAGAGGAAGGGGGGGGAGCACAAGGACAGAGCAGAGTGTGGAGATTTATTTGTGCTGCCTGTCTGTTTGTGGCCACACACAGGGAGACAAATGTTTATGGGAAGGTTCAGGAATCTCCTCTGTGATTACGGAGCAAGACAATTGATTTCGTAATGACTTTCATCTCTGTACAATATTGACTGGCTGTATATTAGTTGGGAGTAATCTTAGTTTATGATGATACTTACAGCTGATTGGAATTCGAAAACAGGGCAATGATTATTGGGAAGCGTTATTTCTTATTTTGTTTTCAAAATGTTACTCAGTGTGATGTTATGCGTCTGTATGAAGGCCTGTATAATGCCACATTTGGTACTCCAAGTAGATGCAGAGTTGATAGTAGATTGTGTGTGTGAGTGCTAACAAGAGCAGGTTTTAACTCTTTCTGGCTTGGAAGGAAATATTGATTGTAATCTACTGTCGCCCAACCAAGGGACCCAGGAAAGCTTGAAGCAACAGTACATGTCCAAACACCCAGGAATCTAGCTGCTGGCTAGCCTGTTGCCATAGAGATTTGTTGTTGTCATGCCGACAAGCTGGCCAATATGTAATGTGAAAAAACAAGGGATAAGGTGAAAGGATCAGAAAATGGAGTTGCTCTGCTCACAACTTGTGAGCACCTCCAAGGTGGCGGTACCTTTGAAAATCAGCCACCTCTCAGTCTGTGAGTGCACAGTGCTCAGACATGGAGGTGTTAGAAGATGCATTAGTATTAACACATATTGAGTTGGCTCAGGATGAAAGGCACACAAAGAGTGAGTAGGAAAGCCTGTAGAGGCAGAGGTTGACACTCTGTAAAGAAAAGTAAGAGAAAGAGATTTGGCATGAAACTAGAGGTAGTAGTGAGGGCTTTCATATACTGGTTCCACAGAGCTTTTCCTACTCACGACAAGCAGTCTGAAGAAGCCTGCATGGGCACTTCAAAATACTCGAGATTTATGCCCGTCAGCGCTGTCCATATGTGCCTGGAATATCTGATCAACTCTACTGATGTAGTCCTATAACTGCAATGGGGAGGCGGGGAAAGAGGGAGGGAGAGTGAATGATAAAAAAAGAGCAACAGAGGGTACAAACAGAAAAGCAATGGATGGAATGAAAAAAGAACAAAGAAAGAGCAAAGGAAAGAGAGACAACTCACAATTGACTGGGAGATACTAAGAAGGGTAACAAATGGGAAGAGAGAAAGAAGGAGAGATAAAGGAAGAGTGAGGCGGAGTAGTTTTGGGCCTAGTGGAAGCTACTGACCACTCTAATTATCCTCTATTTTCTTCAAACATGGCTGAGGCATTGTGAGTCGGTCCCCTGGGACACAACCCGCTCCTCATTTTCTCTGAGATTCAATTCCACTCCATCCTCCTCTGTCTTTTACATATAAAACACTTTCTTCAATTATTCCTCCGACGTTCATATCTGTATTATTTGACGCCTTTGCCTATTCAGAGTGACTGCTCATTTCGCCCCACTCTAGTGTGACTAGAATCAATCCCGGGCTCATTCCAAGATAGGCAGCGAGACTGAATGTGTGTGTGCGCGCCCTGTGTGTATAGTTGTTTGTTGAGTATGATTGAAGACAAGACACAGAGCGAGATTGGAGAAAAAGACAGACCAGCAGAGGGAGGGCGATATAATTTAAAGGGAGAGTGCAAATGAGTGTGTGTGTGTGTGTGTGTGTTCATGCAAGGGTAAGGCCAAGGAAGTGAGTGTGTTGAATTGTGTGTTAGGTGTAATGAAGGTGTTTCCATCTTATCCTTGCTGTTGCTCTGCTCTTGTTGTGTAGGACAGCATGGTTTATTTGAGATCAAATGAGGCTACAATTACACAGTGGATGCCTTTCTTTCTCGATCGATTACAAACAAAAGGTGTATTCCATCAGAGGCTTTTAACTAGAGGTGCTGCTGCATGCATTGGCATCTATATCTTACTGGCTCATTGTTCCTTTACTCTCAATCTTACAAGAAAAAGGAGTTGGCTTTAAGATGATTGAGAGTGAGGTTTTTAAAAGAATGCTCTCCACCCATATAGACATTTAGCGTAAGTGAAATTATGCCATTTCCCTTCCATGCAAGGTACTTACTGGTTGCTCAAAAAGTCAAAAGAAGTCTTCAGATTATATCCAATGCTAATTTGCATATGAATATTTTAGCTATGTCCCCCGCTGTCAGAGGTGGAGACAGGACTTTGGTGTGAAAAATGAGCATGATCATGAGACGTCAGTGAGTTAGAGAACTAGAGTAACTCAGTATTAAATTCAAAAGGAGTAAACTTATCAACATTCTTTCCAATTATTAACAGACATAACTGAATTTGTCACCACTTCCTGTTTGGAAATTTAACCATGGTCTGGAAAAAGTGATTCTGTACAAATGATGTAGGTCATTTATCTAAGCAGTATGAAAGGTAAAATCCATAATTGTGCAAGCAGACAATGAGGAGTTCTATGACAGAACATACATCTGGGTTCTTTTTCTATTAGTATGATTTGCTGGCATGTGTACATATCATTAATAGGTATGCTGTCATCTGTAATTAAAGGTGCAAGCAGTCATTTTGTGCTGTTGGATTGCAAAGTAAATAAACACGTTTGCAAACTTACAATCTGGCAGATTTAAAATTACATAATTTCTCTAGTATCATCTATACAACCTTTTTGCCTGAGCCTGTCAGCCTGTCTGAAACGTGTTTGCATGTTGCCAACATGTCTATGACCTGCTGTTTACCTGTCATCTCCTGCCCTCCTGCCTGAGCTCTTCTGGTTTGATTGCCTTACCTGGCTACCTGATGTCTCTAAAGGCTGTCTCTGAGGTAAACGGCATGTTAATCATACCTGCCAAGTCATTTGGCATCTCTTTACTACAGTGTGTATCCTGTTGCTAGTTAATATAACAAATACATTACATACACACATTACTGAAATGTACAGACAGCTTTTCTTGTAAAACTGATAGCTGTAATGGTAATTAATTGACAAATTGTCAGTACTGTATATATCTACAGTATATGGTGGACATTTGGAAAATGCACAAATTGTCAGACAGGTAGCCTATAATGCTTGTTGAGTTATAAAATGGCATTGTGTTGTGACCATGCCAATAAAATAAGTTCAAAATGGAACCAGAGGATTGAAATCAACACATTTCACACTATATTTGTATTTCACGCATCAAGCATCAGGTCAGTCAAGCTTCAAAGCCCTGTATCACAGAAAGTAAACAACAGATTTCTACACAAACAACAACTCTATCATCTTCGCTTTGGAGCTTTGCAAGTGCAGATGATGATACAAGCAGGAAGCAGATCTAATCTTTATTTTGTTAGATTTGATAAATGTCATAACTTGGACATCATTGCTTGTGTGTGAGGGGGTGGGCTGCAGTATTTCTGTATTGCGTATTGCTGGTAATGAAGATGCCTTAGGATGATTTGCTGTCTTTTATTGTAAGCATAAAGTATATTCCAAGTGGAAAAAATGCACACAAAAAAAGAATACATTTAAAAAAAATAGTTAGGGACCACAGACCTGGATTCAGGACTATCTCAACAGTAGTTGTTTATCTTTGCCACTGTAAAATCCACTGATAGATCATAACTAAGATGGAAGTGACACTCTTCACATACTGGCCCTCTGCAACTTAACAGATGGCTTTTATATTTACCACTGACTGTGCTAACTGAGTTGAATTTGGTAGGAAACAGAACAACATCACTCTGAAAAAAGAAACATTATTTTTCCTTCCATGTATTGACAACTTTTGACACTGAGATAGAAATTACTTTTCAAATGACACATCAAACACGGTCTTTCTCAATTACTGTCATTCTTATTTGCATTTTTGCTGTGTCACAACACATTTACATCGTCCTCTTAGATAAGCTTCCAATACTGTCCACTCCTGTCCTACCCTGATTTGTACAAGGAGCACTAACCTTTACAGTGCTCCTTTACAGATATTATTGTACAACTATGCAGCCAGTGTTTGCTTGCAGACCTTTAGTTATTTTTCCTCTAGGCAATTTCAAATAGATTAATTCTGAAGAGCAACATAACACAATTGTACAAGTAATGAAATACACACATATCTAGGTCACATTTTATTTGAATTTTAACTTTATTTCAAGGTTGTCAAAATGAAAGTGAGGCTGAGGTGAGGTCTCATTTCTTTAGGCATTTTCCCAGCACACCTTAAAGAACTTTAAAAGTGAATATCACTTCTGTTGGCACTGACTTAACCTTAATCTTTTGTACCTTTTGCACTCTGGGCCTTATTCAGAATCTACATCTGGCAGGTGTTTCCATATTCATTGAGGGTCTTGCCCCAGCGGGAGTGGTGTGAGCACACAGGTAATAGCCACACTGTGCTCATGCTGTCAAGGGGAAAGGCAGGATTGCCCTCCGCTCCACAGCAGGCACAGGGGACCCAGATGAAGGGGATCTGAACTCTATGGGCGTGTGTGTGTGTGTATGTGTTCATGTGATTGTAGGCACATCTGTATGGGCTTTTGCATATTTTCATGCCTGTGTGTGTTTATGTGCAAGAGTGTGTACTCATAGGGGAAGTAGGGGAAGGGCTGCTGTTCCAGTCTGCTGGCTGACAGACAGTCTCTTGGTTAATGAGCAGCTGTCGACCATCACTATTCATGAGCCCTGTCACTCACCTCCTCTCTCAAAGCACCAGCACCTGAAACCCTGAAACCCCTAGTCTCTCATTAGCACTGCGGCAGCATAGGCATATACATCAAGACACAGTCTCTCTAACATAAGCATACACTGATTCTACAACATGACCATAATACTTGTATGCAAGTGTAAAAAAAACTCAAAAAACTGACGGACGGAGCCTCTATGGGGCATGCATCTTCACTAGAATTCAAATTGAAGCATTGTGGTTTAAACAGAGTAGATTCTGGTTTATTCAGGCAGCAAAGCGTTCAATCAGTACATTGCTTTCATCTGATGCTGGAACAGGCATTCATATGGGACTTGACTAGAAATGGCTGTTTGATGTGTCCTAGAGGAAGTGGATTGAGAACTGGGGGTTTAACTAAAGACCTCTGTTTGTGCTGCACAGTATGTGGGGTAGTCAAAGAAAATGAAACACCAGCATGAAGACAATATGATAGTAGCATTATGTTAACATCGGCCTGCCCTGTTTTGTTTTGTAGTGGTACATTATATCCCAGTAAACAGGTCAAGGCTGGGATTTCTCTATATCATGACAGAATAGAGTACTGAAGAACCTCACATACTTTTACAGTGATGAATTTTACAAGGCGTTGGCAGAAGATGTTTTGTTGATTTGAGAAATGATCATCCAAAAGACATCGATCTGTCATAACAAGAAAGAAATCTAATTCATTATGCAAGAACAGTTGTGATGATTTTAAGTGATACAGTGTTACCAACTAATTGCTTCTGTGCCATGCAGGAACTTCACCCTGCCAAGTCAAAGCTATTAATACATTTTTGTGTGATGATAAAAATGAGCAAAACTAGTCTGGAATTGGAAGGAAGGGAGAAAGACATTGAAAAATAGTAACTGCAGGAATAATTCCCGATTACAGATTCAGAATATTGCTTCATGTCTCAGGTTGGTTGAATTATTGAAGAGCAGCAGAGTCAGGCCCAATTGTACTCATTACTGTGAAACATATGAAAGCTTAATTCAAACATTGCCGGTTGCACTGACAAATGGAGAGAAAGGGATGCACTTTATCCCCTCAGTAAGTATATACTATGCCTTATCTGTTTTGCTGGTATAAGTACATCGATTGTACAATATTGGCAATTTCCTACAAGAAAAAAAACATTGCAACTACTACTACTTCAACTACTATGTGAGTTTCAGCGCCCTCACATCTGGCTTTTTGGCTAAATCTCTCTTTAGACTAAATGAGGCTTTTGAATAGCAATTCTTTCCTTGTCCGTCACACTACAAACTCTGCTTCCTCTGCAGTTCACCTCTGCCTCACAAGATTTATTAAAAGTGTCCAGGTGACCATGAAATGCTGCCACGTTTGATTCTCTGTGATAGAATAACAACCGAGTTAGTGCTGCTACAGGAACCAGTACAGGACAGGATGCATTGATCATTCAGTGAGGGAGAGAGAAGGAGGGGGAGAAGGGGGTGATGGAGTGAGAGGTGGAGAGAAGATGAGGATTTCTTTGCATTCAGGTCCACAGATGAGAGCAGGCAGACTCATAGAGGTGAATGGAAACGATTAGTTTCCCTGGCTTTTCAGCTGAGGTCTGAGCCAGTGTACTCCCACAGCTGAATCATTCAGTCTCTGTCTGTCTCTGCTCTTTCCCTCACTGCCTCATGTGATTTATGGGGAAAATATCATCTCTATTGAGTGATGGGGTCATGCAGCTACCACTCACTCTTTCTCTTGCTCTCACTTACTCTCACTCACTAACAAATCACACACACACACACACACACACACACACACACACAAAGTGAAATACAGATCCCCTGTTACTATTCCTCCTGTTTTCGTGATCAGGGCTAAGTTTGATCATTAACACTGCCTGCCCTGAATTTCCGAACAGCTGTACATGTTTAAATTGGCCTGACTGATTCATACAACACATGCCTGTCAATATGACTATTGCTGTATTTCTCCTTCTTCCTGCTCTCTTGTTCACCCCATCTTATTTCCCACAGTGTCCCTCTCCCACTCTGGTAAAGAAGACAGCACTGATTACTTTGGCTGTCTTGGAGAGCTTGCAGACAACTCAGTCCTCCTTTCACTGAGGATTAAGTTAAGTGAGGATGGCATGGTAGTGCGAGTGATAGTGATAGCAGTTGTGGCGGTGGACGCTGAGAGCTGCAGCAGATGACAAATTAGGAGTAGAATGTGTGTGTGTTTGTGTGTGTGTTGGCAGCAGTAGGGGTGTTCTCAAGCTCTATGTATGAATCAGGGCTTTCTGTCTACCAGATAATCATCGGACACTCTCAAACACACAGGGCCTTGGGTTTCCGAACCACCACCAAGCTCTTTGTCCGCTTGCCCAGAGATTTCTATTGCCCTCCCTCGCCTTCAAGTCATTTTTTTCAAACTGCTTTACTAATATTAGCTTTGTCGATAAGTGCTTTTGATGGAAAAGGCGTCTGCGGAAATGATTCCCCCCACCCTTCCCAAGATAAAGGAGCTGTGGATAGGACCTGGCAGGAGAGGCGCTTGCATGCACACTAATAAGAGAACCCCTGCTCAGCTGCAAATGCTCACGATTTCACAAACACATGTAGTAGACACACGCATCGAGGGGCATGTTCAGAAGAGCTAGAGATGATGCAAGTTACAGTTATTGCACTTGTACAGTACAAGATGCTAAACTGAGTACAAGCATGCACACTCCTACACACATCAGTGGTGTGGAAAATAATGTCTGCTGTTATCTACTGTGACACAACATCCGGATTTGAGTAGATGTGTTGAGACCAAGGGAATGTCCCTGTTCACCCGTAAATGTAGATATTCCCACTGACTCTCTCTCATTAATCTGAACGTCTGTTTAATTTGTTCATTTCTCACTGTGACTTTGTGACACGTTCAGCTTAGTTAGAATCAATGTCACCGGAGAGGATCGGAGGGCAGGGAAACCTAGGAGACTAGACAGTCCAATAAACAACAAAGAAACATCTCTAATATTTTCAGCTCGGGAATAATGAGACGGCGATGTGAGAAGAGCATGAGAGAGAAAGATAAGAGAGAATGGAGCGAAGCAAGATAGAAAAAGAGAGACAACCTTTTTTCCAATATGCAGCAGCTAAGGATCCTGCTGCCTCTGAGTTACACTAATGTACTCCTGAGCCTAAAAGTACTTAATCAATGCAGAATACAGACTGACAACTCTGCTCAAATCTGTAATGAAGTAGCAGTGAACAGCAATGTAAAACTGGCAAACGTTAACGATAACATTTTTACATCTGTAGGTAAAGCTGACAAGCTGACCATAGATATTCGTTATCTAACACAGATAAGGGTTCCAGATCACAGTGCGTCAGCTTCAGTGTGTCACCTTCAAGATAAAACATTACAGATACTATTAATTATTACAACAATTCTGTCTAGATTGCATCAAAGCATAAAGTACAGCAGGGATGGTGTCTTCCGGGTCATGCTCCTAATCAATAATGCAAAGTTCAGCAATTCTTATTTGGCTTCACTGTTATGGAATACAAAATGCCTCAAAAGAGCAATTTTTTAAATACTAGTTTCTTTAAAATGCAGTTGTAAAATATCAGAATACTTTTCCATATACAAAAACACATACCAAGCTATCCTTATATATCTGCTTAATTTTAAAGCATCATTTAAAACATTTTCACCGCACTGTAGTAAGTATACATAACTCACTTACCAGGTTAGGACATTTAAATTAATAAATAATAACAAAAATAAGAAAGATGCTATAATTTAGTTTGGAAAGTGCTGTGTATGTGAACCATGGGTGTTTTGTTTTGCTACTGGGATGAACAAATTATAATTAATCAAATGGGTGGATATTTGTATGGCAACCTTTGTGTTGCCATACAAATATCCATAGAGAGAACAAGTCCCCCCATGTAGATATTAAGAGCTCTTTCTAAGTTAACAAAAATATGACTCTCATTTTCAGGTGATTTTACACTAAAGAAAACATACAAATATTATTCATCTCTGCCAAGTCTGTTCTGCTATATTCCACTACATTGTGCACACTGCACCTTAAATATTTCACTTTGTTACATTATAGGGCTGTACAGACAGTGAAACACTAGTGGACTTTCCTCAGTAAGGCATACATGATAAGTCACCCTATATGTGGGTTACTCTACAGGTGGACCTATTCAGTGATGTTGGACTTGATTACACCCATCAATGAAGCCAACTGCCTTCAGATCAGGTCATTACAAACACTTTAGGACACACACACACACACATATATATATATATAATTCCATAGTATCAACACATTGTCATACTAAGTTATAATGTTATACTGGGATACATAAATTCATGGATACATTCAGTAGCCCTGTAATGAAACAAATAGGAATATTTAAAATCCAGACTATAGTCTGAATTCTATTTTGTTCTTTGTGTGCAAGTCCTTCCTTGCTGCACCCTGACTACCGCCCCAGAAGAAAACAAACAAGGACAGTTTTTTGAATTGCAGTTTAACCCTTGAGAACAACCTTCCTGCTTCTACTATCATTCCCACACCACATGTGAGCTTTTTGTAATATGGGTCGCATTAAAAAAAAGCTTAAGAGCATCTTATTGTTTTATTTTTAAGGCTTAGAGACAGAGATTATCGCAGCGTTTATTCACACACTTATTGTATGTGTGTTGTATGTTTATATTTGTGAGCATAAAATACACATTTTCTCACATGGGAGTGGGAAATCCAAAGGCTTTCATAGAGCTGAGCTCCAGGATCAACTGGATGAAGAGCTCTTCTTGTTACTTTTCTCAAGCTGGTTTATCTCTGAAAGACTGAGTATAAATGGTTTTCAAATGACTGCCATGGTTGACAGCTCTATTCTGAGGGTTTATTCTATATTACTCTAGCATCAAGATTTTCACCTGATACAATGGAGACAATAGTTGTAAATAGCACTGAAGTGATGCTATCGATAATGCTTAGCTCCAAGTAGATGTTGGAGGCACAATGTCACAGGAATGGTGGACACTAGAGGGTTGATTGGAAACGGAAAAGGGCACATTGCTGTATTGCTCTTCTGCTTTATCATTATTCTGAGGTAGTGGCAACAGATGACCTTTTCTGGTCAAGAGCTTAGTGTGGTTAAAATTCAATTGAGTGGAAGCGAGCAGAATGGAGTAAAAAAATAACATGGTAACCCTTATTCTGCCATTGACGTTAACCTTGAACAATGGGCCCCAAAGGGGATGAGTGCCTTACTTTAATGTGTGTGAGAGAATAGGCTCCAGTGTGTGTGTGTGTGTGTGTGTGTGTGTGTGCGTGTGTGTGTGGATGAGCCTGTGCGGATAGAACAAAAAGCAATTATTACATGTGTGTTAGCACAGAGATAAGTAGGCAGACAGAGCCACAAAAAGTATTTGAGGGGGTAAGATGAAATTCAGAGAAAAAAGGGACATTTAAAAATAAGTTAAAAATAAGGGACATTTACCACTTGTTTTTTGTCTCTCACAAATACCCATCAGCACAGCTCGTGTTACCTCCATTGAACAGACTAAAACTCCATAGATGAATTTCTTATGCTCAACCATTTCAATTCTGACCTCTTCTCTGCTCTCTTCTCGCCCAGGCTGCAACCTCTGGGGCTGAAAAAATGAAGCCATTGCAAAAGTGCCAAAAAAACTGCACTTCCTCAAATGGTCAATGAAGCTGGCTCTGAAAGCAAGTCAATCCCCATAGACGCCCATGTTAAAATGCCCAACTTTACAGCAGAAATAAACATGTACACAGCCTAGTACAAAAAACAGTTTTGGTCACCATAGCTACTTGACAACTGCACAGAGGTGAATTTTTATATAACTCTTATTAAGGTTTAAATATATGCATAATAATGGGCATGTCCGTTTTGAGCGACAGTCACAGGCAAATCACTACTACTGTGACAATGTTGGTTATTAATGTAACCATGGCATACCCCAGATACACAGAGTATAGGCATAACCATACTATTTCAGTGTGTTTTCAGTTCATGAAAGCTTATTGGCATATTTTAGTCACCTAAAATGATCTTGTTAAACATTTGGTTGTACAAAAAGGCCCTCAACAAAGTCAGATGTATGTTTTTCCCGGTAAATTAATTTAGTTTTAATGGTTTAAACCTCGCTAGCAGCAATTAGAATTAGCATTAAAATGATCACAGTTAACCACAGACTCCTAGCGTTAGCGTCTGCCCCACCCTCTTGCCCAAATATGATAACTTCTGGCCTTCAATCAAAATACATACTCAGGACTTCAAAACAGGAGTCCATAAACCAATGGGTGATGTAACGGTGGCTATATCCATGATTTTTTACAGTCTATATTCTGCCTGTCCATCCTTCCTTGTCTTCTGTCTCCTCCCCACCTTCCCTCTTTAGTACTGAAACAGGACTTGAAATAAATATTGAAATAAATGAACCCAGGAGCAAATCAGAGTTGATTGCATTTGACTGTGTGGATGCTGATTACAAAGCTTGTTGAGTGAGTGTTACAGTACTCTTGTTGATCTAATACATTCTGAGTGGACACTGAAGGCAACTGCAAGCTCTCATATACAGTATATTGTAAAATACACCCTGTAAGATCTGGAGAAGAAACAGAAAACAGACTGATTTCTTCTTTGTTTTTATTCGCGCATCGAATTTTGACATTGTACATTTGTTTTTCATTCAGGCAACAGGTTATTTTTCATAAAGTCCTAAGAATAACTGTACAGTATATAAAATTAATACAACAAACTATACACAAGAGGGACGACAGGATGGGACAGGAGGAGAGGAGTTAATCACTGGAATGTTTAAATGCTATGATACAAATAGAACAGTGGGAGTGAACTGCAAAATTATACATGCTGGATACACAGTCTACTGTTTGAGTTGGAAGAGGTAGGCAGAGCATTAAGAAATTTAATTTGCCTGAGGGAAAATCAACCGTAAAATGGAATTTACATACACATGTCAATTTCTGTAATGTTTCACAGCTCCATTTGTTAATTTGAAGAAGACTCTGCTGAAGCTGACATACAGAGACAGACTGTAGTAATAATGTAATCTAAAAACCAATCCGGGTGCTGCTCCACCGACGGTGAATAATGGACTAACAGCTATGACACTATAAAAGCAGCCATGGTAATTTGACTGGTTTATGAGGACAATTTCTGATTCACAGTTCTACAATATAAAAAAATAAGCATTTTTAAAGAAAGAAATTTCACCTGATGACATCATCTTTTCCAGTCTTGGTACTGTGATTTCTACTTTAAGGAGACTGATATTTTTGCACATAAATACTGAATTTACTGTCCAAAATCACTGACAATGCACAATGTAAATTCTGTTTAAGATTGGATTTTCCCTTTAAAGCGATTAACCACATTGCTCTGAAATGTCCCTAACCTCTTTTCATCGGCCCTGTGAAATTGGCACAATCAGCCAGAAGATGTGCAAAAACACAGTAGACTAGTCCCTAGCCTCTGAGGGGTGTTTCTTACTGCTGAAAGAGCAATAACCCTCTCTCTCTCTTGTCCTTTAATCCTGCCCACAGAGACATACAAACACAGTGACACAAAAATAACAGAATCATCTTTAGCACCACTGAAGAGCATATCTTGTCAAATGAACAGCAACACATTCTGTTCAAAATTCAACATATCAACAAAACAGAGAAATAAAAACCTCTGAGTAGGGGCAGAAAAGTGAAAACAGGTTATGTCAGCAGCTTTCAAGAGCATTCAAAGGATGTGTGAAATGTCTCTTGGTGTAAAGGACTGCATTTAAGACTAGAGAACATTTAAATCAGCAATGCTCTTAATTCTTGCCCTGAAATATCCCCAACCTAGTTGCTGAGGTATGTCATGACAGGTACATACACAGGAGAAAGGATGTTGACATATACAGTACTGTACTGTGTAAGACATGGAGGGCCCAATAGCTTATTATCAAGCCCAAGGATGGAAGCAGTCCAATAAAGGAAACAACCTTATCCTTTCAAGTAAGTGTTGGGTTCAATAACTAGCTACGCCTATTGAATACTAATCAAGGTAATTCACTGAACAAACTGCAGTTGAAGGGTAAAAAAGGACAATTTATCATTCCACCACACAGAAAATTAATTATAGTGCTTGTGTGGAATTAATATGCTAGGCTAGTTCACAACAGCTATGCAATTATCATTATAGTGAAATCGGAGCATGCAAATTAGTATGATGACGTCTCTGATTTATTCAGTCCCAGTCTTTGTAAAACATTAGGTAGCAACTAGTTCATTCATGGTCTGAAAAGTCTCACTTTCTATTCTTTGATTGTACAGATCCATCTAATTTATAAGTGGTCATCGTCAAGTGGTGCAGTCCTCGTAATTCTTAAAGGATCAATTATAGCACACTCAAACAGTGAAGAGAAAAAAAACACTTAAAATTAAATATCTAATTGGAATATTTCCCTTTGGTAAATGTGCTTTGTTCCAACTGTTGCATGTCCTCTTTCTTGCCATTATCCTTGGTGTAAAGCCATAGAACCTGTTTCATTGGCTGATGAAAAGTCTTAAATAATACCACAAACCCACCACATACAGGAACATAATATAATAAATATTGCTTGGGGCAGCGGTAACAGTCCAGTTTCTTTCTGCTGTGCACTTCTTTAGTGTGTGTGTTGTTGGCAAGGTGCTAACCACTGAAGCATACTTGTCCAACTTCGAATCCAAACTTCTGGTTGCTGTTGCCAAAGTCTGCTGAAGCCACATCTATAAGAGGGAGCAAATCTGCCGAGGGGGAGTCAATCTCTAGAACAGTCCTTTCCTGACCTTTGCGGAGCTGAAAGAGAAATATTAAAGCCATTATTAGAATTTACTTGGTTTAAATCAACTAAGTCCCTCTAGCCTAAATCCATATTCAAGCCAGTGATTTGATGACTACCCTGTTACTAAATCATGCACCAGCCGACAATAGTAACACAACTGATACACACATTAGTCTTATTAAAGCTAATTCCTATTTGTCCAGCTAGTCCATTTCCCTGGCATATCCCAGTACTGACCTGGCATCCATCATGCACTGCATGGATGAAGGGGCTTTTGGCTTGTGTCAGTTCCTCATAATTGCTGCCCCGGAAGCGGAGGGCATGCTGGTAGGACCGTGATGTGCTGTCAAACCAGCCTGCCGAGTTCTGGCAGGTGTAGGTGAATCTCTGTTTTGCTGTGGCACTCAGTAGTTTCAGGAAGGTCAGTTGAACCACATGCACAGGGGTTCCATCCATGTCAATGTAGGAGAACTGGACAATAAAGATACACAGATAGTAGTGTGTAACACAGGCAGAGAAATATTATGTGTACTGTAGGTCCGTATTGTAATGCTAACTACAATTAAAACTAACCCTAACCCTTAAATGACACAAAATCTAACTGTATTGGGACACCCACCCCCCCCCAAAAAAAAACAAAAAAACAAGAAATTAAGTTGTAGAAAAACTGAGCCTATAATCCATGTCTTATTCTATTTCTGTCTCTGAAGTTACCAAAACCCTAGCTTGTATTGATGCAAGGTTATAGCAAATTTTCTTCAGAATCAAAACAGACAGGGAAAGTAAAGTAGGAAGAAATAAATGAAGGAAAGAGAATGAAACCCTAAGCAAATCCAAGGACTTTGTGTGAGAAAGTCGGTAAATTGCAATTGTGCTGGCAGCTCTGTGATTATCTGAGAGGGTTATGAGACCTCTGATCGGGTGCACATGAAAGGCCAGTGCTCTGAGCATGCTGCCCTGAATGCGAGTCAATGAGACAGAGCTGCCAATGGCTTCATGTGAGTCATCCTGACTGCTGAAATCAACTGCTGGCAATATCAAGTCAGTTCTCATATTGCACATGGTGTAACAGGTTAATATCAAATTATACAGTGAACAGATTTATGAATAAAAACAAACATTCACATACAGCCATCTGCATATGGATAGACACACATGTATGCTTTCACACACACCCACAAACGCTCACACCTTTTTTATGTGCATGAATATCATTCAAACACTCTCAATTAGCATGAGTAATTTAGCTAAAAATTATTGCCTGGCATTTGGAGCCAAATGAGATTAATGGTAGGAGGTGAGGTTTGATTTTTTTTGTACCTGCTTGCCTTTCCTGTATTGGCTGTACCAGCTTCCTGGCTTCTCTTTGTTCCACGCTGCTAATTTCACCTTGACACACAATGGGAGAGAGGGAGGATGTTAAGCACGATTTTAGGGTCAGCTTTGCAAAGGATGACAGTAAGAGATTGAAGACTTACCATTTCAATCTTCTTGTCAGGGTGGAGACAGGTATCTCCATCAGCTGTGAAGTTACAGTAGACCTTGATGGAATCTCTGTGACAACCTTGGTTAGGATCTATCCAATAGTCTCCTACAAAGTGCACCGAGAAAAGATCAACAATCAAGCAGCAAATGTTAACACAATGAACATATCTATTATAACAAACTGACAATATGCAGTTGAAATGATAAAACTGCATTAAAAATAAAAAGGGTGTATGCTGGACAATCTATGCATATCTGATACGTCCAGCTTTTCCTGGAGTAGTTTTTACGGTAGTGTAATCAGGCTCCATTATGAAACAGTATGTTAACAGTTTTATGTCTACTAACCATCTTTGTAGTGAGGTTGGACCATCATGAGCTCTTTGCAGGTGCGGGCAGGGCTCTCAAAGGTTCCCAGGGGCCTCCTCATGAGCTCCACTTCGGTTTTCATGGAAGACAAGGTGGCAAAGACTTCTTCCATTCCCTCAGGATCCTCTAGAGGCTGATCTCCCTGGAGGAACTCTTCTATATCCAGATCCACATCCTCTTCCCTGGATGGGCCTGCCCCTCCTGTCTGTCGATCTGAGTCCCTTCTTCTCTTCCGCCTGCCCTCCCTGATAGGCAGGGGCTGAACCATTCTTGCAGGGGGTCCCTGGAGGTAGAACAGAAAGGTGAACAAGAGGTGAAGTGGAAAGAAAGAAGATAACACTTGTACCGAGAAGGCCATGATGTGGATCATTGGAGGCACTCACTGGAGGTCCTGGGGGGCCAGCAGGGCCTGAATCACCTCTGGTACCAACAGCACCCTGGAGAACAGAAGAAGACAAAACTTTGTGTCAATCATTTCGCACCTGGAGCCTTTCTCACATCACTTGGCTAAATCCCGGCTTTATCCAGGCAGATATGACTGCTGCTTTATAGGATTATCCAGCTGTGTGCATCAGCACTCTGTGGTCAAAGCCCTGGCTCTCCAGACACACTATAGTGGTTTTCATAACATCACACACCAGAACCAAATCCTATTAAAAGGGCCCAATGGAAAAATCACACACAAGGCAAGTGTGGCTATACAGCAGGCTTTTAGTTCCAAAGACATGCTGTAAACACAGTGGAGCATTATGATTATGAAGCATGGTACATTTAAGCCAACAAACACACTTTCTCTCTCTTCTGTAGCATATGTTCCTAGCAGCTGCTAACCGTGCTGAGTTGTGAGTACAGGAATGGCAATGCAGGAATAAGACACTATACATGACTCACCATGTCTCCTTTCGACCCTTTCTCACCAGCTGCACCCTATAAGTGGAGGTAGAAGTAAGTAAGCAGTAAAAATGTGAATAAATCAATCCTCACATCCAAATCTTCAAATGTTAATCCATAAATAATAAATATTTATTGACTTTCATTGATTAATTGATAAAGCCATTTTCCATTTTATAGAACAGTGTACTGAAACTCTTTGATGCCTTCGCTTTCAGTGACAACATGTCAACACTTAATTTCCTCTCTTCTCTCATGCTCCTCTGAAGTGTTTTGTTTACAACTGCAGAATCTTTGCAAAATTATAACTTGAGATTAAAATGTTTTCCTGATACAAAGAACATTTACCTTTCCATTAACAATTATGAGATACAGCAGACCACAAGTAAAAATGTGCAATAGAGTTGAAAAAAAATCCTATACAGTTCCTGCATATTGTTATGTCATGACCTTCTAGCTTACAGCAATTTTAAGTATACTGTTGTAAAATATGTCACTTACTGACAGTCCAGGTGGTCCTGGTGGGCCAGTGGGACCAGCTACACCTGAAACACCCTAGATATAAGAACAATTATGTCTAATTAGTGAACTGAACTTTCTTTGTGCATAACTGTATCAGATGCATCAGATTGCAACAAAACGTACTCCATCTCCTTTGGGTCCTTGTGTACCCTGGTTTCCTGGCAAGCCTCTGTCTCCCTTTTCACCAGATTCTCCTGGAGGGCCAATAAGGCCAATTAACCCACCATGACCCTGCAGACAGAAACATGGTTTATCAATATTGTTTCCCAGGGTTTAGACAGGTGCCAAGTATTCTCTCTGTTTGGGTTTTAACACTCACTTTATCTCCCTTATTTCCAGGGTCTCCTTTTAATCCGGGAAGTCCTGGTGGTCCCTGTTAAAAATGTCAGATACATTAGTTTGCTAACAAAAGTGCTGTGTATTCTGTAAATGAAAAATAGATTGTTGGATTTTGTTGGTCCTGATTGTGGCAAATGTCCCGAATCCCTCCTCTCATTTCATTGGCTTATCAGCCAAATATAAGGATCTTACTATTGGTCCTGATGGTCCAGTCTGTCCTGGTGGCCCATTTAACCCTTGCTCACCCTGGAGAATAAACACATGATGTACAGATCAGTTTACAGTATGTCAAAGCATACAAGCAAGGCATCACGCTGTTTAAATTATGATTGTTGCCAGTGTGTTCCTTCAATAGAGGCTTACTATCAGGCCTATGCAATCAGTATTTTGTATTGTGTACTGACCGCGGGACCTGGGATGCCTCGAAACCCTTCTGGACCAGACCTCCCTGGCTGCCCTTGGGGTCCCACTGGGCCTGTCTTCCCTACCGGACCCTCGGTTCCTGGTGTCCCCTACAGAGAAAAAGGAAAGAGCCAGACAGCATTGTATCAGAGGCTAAGTAGATCAGAAAGGCTTAGTTGAAGGGCACCATATACACGGTCACCCATAAACTTGTAATAATTTTGTTTTCAGACACATTCCTCTTTTTATTTTCTATTTATACACACCAGTAATCACCTTTGACCGGGTGCAATGAGATTGATCAGTACAATTTTGAGAATATTTACCAAATAAATCACATTGTCACAATCATTTCATGAGACAAAGTAAAAAATATTTTATTCCAACTTTAGGGGCAACCGTGTATAACCATTAAAATGTGCCAGTCTTTATCCTTACCTTGGCTCCCTTCATTCCTTGCTTCCCTTCTTTTCCTGCAGCACCTATATGACCCTGGGAAAAGCATTGTTGTTATAAAGACTTGATTTACAAAGCAACATGAACACATATAGCTACATTCACATTCATACAAACCCATAAAATACATTAAGCTCACCCTGCGCCCAGGAGGTCCTGAAGGACCTGGCTCTCCAGAGGCTCCTGGTGGTCCCTGCAGATAACAGTAAAAAGAGTAAAGTTAAAACAGACACACATCCACCTAGTCACAAAAAGACTGAGAGGAAAGCTCGGCCACGGTAAAGAAGATTTCTGCCACGCAGAAAAAAAAACACTGCTCACTGCATTGCCAGGATCCCCATTGTCTCCTTTAGCCCCTGGTCCACCATCTAATCCCTGGATGAAAAAAAAGTCACATAAGTACATTAAAGACAAATTAATAATAAAAATTAAAAAAATTAAAAACAACAAAACAATAACTCTCACATTGACACCAGGTTCTCCAGCGGGTCCTGAATCTCCTGGGAATCCAAGAGGGCCCTGTGGACCCAAAGAATGATTTAGAGTCCCTCATATGTGTGACATTTATAGTAACTGACTGACTGACAAGATACTCACAAGGTTGCCTTTAGGGCCATCATCTCCTGGTGTCCCTCTGGGTCCTGGGGGCCCAGCTGCACCAGGAGGGCCGGAGTCACCCTTCTCCCCCACTTCACCTTTAGCACCCTTAGACGCCAACAAAAATATATGACAGTCAATGAAAAGGGCGAAAAGAAAAAGCAAAGAAAGAATGACATTGAGAAAGAAAGGGACGAGAGACAAATGTGACTCACAGCAATGCCAAGCTCTCCAGCTGCTCCAGGGTCTCCAGCTTCTCCGTCCTCACCCTAGAAAAGAGAGAAGATGCAGCAAGATAAAAACACACCACAAATGCACAAGCCCACACACACAAACCACCATTGTATGTGCACTGGCACACATTGTGTAGTTGGTAATGGGGAATTTTAACCTTTTCTCCAACAAGTCCAGGCTGACCAACTCCACCAGGCATTCCAGGTGGGCCCTGTGACAGGAGGAAAGAGAACAACTTGAACTAAAACATCAGAAAACAAGGGCAGGTTTGAAATATTCATTTGAAAACCAAGTTCTTGGTGCAGTTTTTTTTCTGTCTTATTTTTTGGTTTGTTTGTCAGCAGTTCTGTTCACAGACTGTTGAAACTGGAACAGAATTATCACAACACAGGGAAAGAATATTGAGTGGCAGGTTTGCTATGTATGTGGATATTGTCTGAGTCACACAGTAGGTTGGAAGCTATTTCCCCTCTTTCAATCAAGTTTGCCTGTTTGTTTTCTGTGTGCAAGCATGTACAGTATGTCAGTGTATTTTGTGTTGCATCTTGAGACAAACCCAGTAAAAGCATGTCTTCGGTAGAGTGCACAAACATGAGAGCTGAGTACAGCCACGCACTACTACTGAACTCCTGCTGTCAACTGCTTTCCTCTGATGCCATCCCAACCTATTTCACTCTTTTCCACTATTCCTGTATCAGTCCATTTATGGATCCCACCATCTCTGCACTGCTGTATTTCCACGCTTCCTGTGATAGGGCATTAGCATGGCTGACATAGCTTTCTGCAGCACGCTGCTGAATAATTGACCGGCATGAAAGTCTGTAGAGAGATGGCCATTACTAGAGGTAAATATAACTGCCTCTCAGGGATGATAGGCTAATACTTCTTAATGATTCATAGAGCAGTAAATATAACTCTCTCCCAGGGATTATATCCTAATACTATTTAATAATTCAAATTTCAAAAGCAGTGGAGGGTCTGTGGCAGGAAGTGTTCAAACGAAGAGACTGTATACCGTACATAGAGACAACAGGCTGGAAAGTAAAAAGTATCTGTGGTGTGTAAGGATAAGCTGTTGTTCAGTTTGAACTTTAGATAACTATAAATAATGGAAGTCTCCTTAATTCCAAAGCTGATACACTATCATGTTTTCTTTATTACTCATATACGCATGCAATTACCATAATTTGAAAATATTAGAACTTTAATATTGGCACTGTCAGAGAAAGTTTAACATCAAAATTGAACGAGTGAAAATCCGGGGAGTTTGCCTCTCAATTTGAATTGAAGATACATAAATAATTAAAATATTTAAGAAACATAATTTTCAAAAGAATAAATCCAGATAAGAGAATAAAGTCAATGAATTATCTGAAAAAAAAGCAAATAATCCCAAGCTAAATTTGACACATTTTTAAGACTGATACATTTATTCATAATTGGGAGACACATCATAATATTTGTTAAAGCTGATTATGCTGATTAGAATAACCAAATTAAATGGACCATGCTAGGGCTGTTACTGTTTCAACTAGTTTAATACTGATTTTGGTAATCTGTGCATGTTCCATTGCATTGGTTTTATTAGGAACATATTGGAGTTAGAAATAAAGGAATTTATTAAGTGGCTGTGAACATGCATATGACAGCTTATAAACTGCAAAATCAAACAAACAAACCCAGAATTATAGCCATTTTGGAAATTCATTTTTATTTACCAAAGAGTACCTGTATGTTTATGTTTTAAACCCAAGTCCTCTGACCAAAAAAACATATCTTTACTCTTTCCCCAATAACACTGTCTAATGGGTATTATACTACAATAGTGATGTCAACATCTTAATCCAAATTTGTAATAGTGAAAAAAAACACCTGGACAATAAGCATGCATTCATGCTATTCTTTACCTCTCCACCAATGGGCCCCTGAGAGCCTCGTGGGCCATGCTGTCCTGGAGGCCCCTGTGGAGAGAAAAATAAAATGTTTTCATTAGGATCTCATTGAAGATGATAAAGATATACTGCATCAATAAAACACACAAATACAAGCTGAATGTGATCTGGGCTTGGCTGCTGCCCCCTAAATTAAATGAGTTAGAAGTCAGCTCATGGTGGATTGCTTATGCAATGGCTCCAGTATCCATGATCATTATCATAGTGACATGATGAAGACGTCCAGACAGGTCATTACCCTCAATGTGACAGGCTCTGATTTTTCTCATTTTTCCCACCCTCTCTCTCTCTCTCTCTCTCTCTCTCTTTCTCTCTCTCGCTCTCTCTCTCTGTCTTATTCTCTCTTATTAATAAGAAACCTCTCGCCTCTGATGTGCAAGACCATATTCTCTCAGCCACAGTGATGGCATGTGATTTGACTGTTCTGTGCAGCTCAAGAGAATGCCTAGCAATTAATCCTAACAGTGCTCTGTGTTTCAGTTGAGTAGATGTTGAGCTGTTCTCTGAATCACTCTGAAGTCTTGGAGGGAGCCTTGTGTTGTAAAGACACTGAGACAGAAAGACAGACAATCTGCCCAAAGAGAGACTGTGTGAGACTAGAGGAAACACATATCCTTCTGGCAGAGAGATACTTGAGCATTAGAGGGTAGAATTCTGTGATCCGCAACACTCACACATGAATGAAACTTCCCCAGTGAGTCCTCAGCATCTTTCCTCACCCCCACCACCCTTCTCTCGCTGTCTCTCTCTTTTGTTTTGGTTCCATTTTGATGCATTCCCTCCCTAATCTGGCTGTGGAGAAGAGGGGCTATAGAGAATCTTGTTGAGCGTGTGTTCATGGTTGACAGCGTTGTGAGATGACTGTCACAAAGGGGGATGCTCATTAGACAGCCAAGGCTGAGGCTAATCTGATTAGCAGCTGTCACACCGTCTTCCTGCTCACAATCAGCGCCCCGCCTCTTCCTTCCACTCCATTGCTCCACTGCCTCCTTTCTGTCACTCTCTGCCTTTTTTCTCTTTTCACATACAGGACCATCTCTTCATTCTATGAGATTGTCTGTCTTACACATAAAATTGTGGTCTATTTTGTCATTCACACTCATCCTTTTAGATTCATCACACACTGAAAAGACGTGTCTGTCACTGTTATAGTTTGAAAGAAGTTTATATGGCTAACATTTAACCATCATTGTGGGTATCATCTCATAAAATGACCAAAAGACATGACCAATGCCAGTAGACACAGAGACACAAGAAACAGAATTTAGAGGGTAATTGACTCAAGTGTGTTTTAAACCTAAAGCAAAGGCTATTACAATGGAAAAACAGCTTTTAGCTTATTTGGTCTGTAGAATAGCCAATTTAAATTAGTCTATCTCAATTTTATTGCAGCTGTCTCACACTAGAATAGTCTTGAGTGCAAAATCAAGATTACTCTATCAGTCTAACACCTCTCTGTACAACCAGTCTGGGGTCGAAACAATATTGAGACTAATCAAGGGCCACAGCAAACTGTGCCCCATTCAAGGCCACAGCCTGTAGTAGTTTGAGAGTGGTAATGATTATTGGCAGAGAAAAAGCTTGGTTCACAAGTTTGACACACAGCAGCAGAATCAGCACAGCTGGCACTAAGGAACTAAATAGGTGGCACTAATTAAAGTTTAATGAGCTGTGGTGGGTTGTTTGCGTACCAGCTATCGTTCATAGCCTGCTGATACCTTCAACCTTCTCAATACTGTGCATATAGAAATTGAATGCCAGATACAATTTTGCAAACATTATATTTTTCTTGTTCATTTACAGTATTTTTTTCTAAAATGGGATATTCAAAAATGACATTTGAGATGATAATATAATATTGATATTATAATATTCATAACATTTGTACAGTACTGTGGGATGACCTTTGTCTGCTACTTGGACATCACATGCAGGATTGCATGAATCAAACTTGCACCTTGTTAGGCTGTTTATAATATACTCACATCACACAATGACCAGCATGGTGCTTGAAAGTCCTGGCACTGACCTGATATTTGAATAGCACCTTTATGAGCTGGGTAGTTATTTCAGCCCAAATATAAAATAATGCTTCAGGAGTTTCCTGATCATAGACCGAAATGTGAATTTACAGTATTTGCAAGAGCTCTACTCCCTTTATTGATTCACTGTTTTTCTACTATTATATGCATAAATGTTTGAACCTCAAAAAGAACATTTGAACTGCTTTTAATACTGGGGATGGAAATGAAGAAAAGTGGACCAAGTGGAGAAACATATTAATTTAGATACTGAGGAATAATCACGTCATTATCCAGTATCTGGCAAGAGACCAAGATAAGTCAAAGTAATAATGATCATGAAGCAAAGTGTGAGATGTCAGGGAAGTGCTCTCATTTGGTGAATGAGCTGTGTTAATATAGCACTTGTCTGGTCTTCCAACCACTCAAAGCGCCTTATAGTACATGCCAACATTCACCCATTCACACATACATTCATACACAAATTGCAGAGGCTGCCATGCAAGGTGCAAACCTGCTCAGCAGGAGGAGTTTCTAATCATTCACACACACACACACACACACACACACTTGAACACCGATGACACAACCTGAAACAATTTGGAGTTCGGTATATTGCCAAAGACACTTCAACAGGTGGACTGGAGGAGCAGGGGATCGAACCACCGATCTTGTGATTAGTGGATGACCCATTCTACCTCCTCAGCTGCCCCTAGCTGAGACTTGAGGCTGGCACTGGACTTGTATGTGTTGAGAATACTGAGCAGCACTCACCATCGAGCCAACATGTCCACTCTCTCCTTTCTCCCCTGGTAGTCCTGGCATTCCCTATAAATGCAGATATGGTAAGAAATGCAGTCTAAGGCATGGAATAAAGGAGACATATATAAAGGGATGAGTCTTGGATGTACAGTCAGTCTTGGAATTTATATTGTTCTTTACCTGTAGCCCAGAAGGTCCAGATGCCCCCTTAAAGCCCCTGTGTCCTTCATCTCCTTTTGCTCCATTCATGCCTTGCTGCCCACGAGGACCTGGCTCACCATCTGCACCCTGACACATACACAGACAGGTCCACACTGTTAACACTGCACAAACCAAACCAAAATATATGCTGATATATAGTTATATGACTCTTTGTGAGTTAAAGCAACATACTGTCAATCCAGGCTGGCCTATAGGTCCTTGTCTTCCATAAGGTCCTGGTGGTCCCTAAAAGCATAGTGACAGTTAAATACACGTTCACTGAAGTAAAGTCATGATCAAAGCCATCTGTTAGTATACAAGATGATGTACAGTCCAGACAAACAGTTGTTGCAATGAATTACTCAAAACCAATTACAACCCAGTTTGTCCTCTACCTCCTGGTGATCCAAGGTAATGACATGATGTTGGAACTATTCACATAAAATTCATACTCACTGCTTCTCCTTTGTCTCCTTTGCTGCCCTTCTGACCTGGTCCTCCCGTCTCTCCCTATAGAGACAGATGCAGATATGTGAACACACATACAAACCACTGAGTCCCAAAATCAGCAAGCACTGAACAGCAGTGCTGCAGTCCCTGCTAACTATCCAATGTACCTACCTTGTCTCCGTCCTCTCCTGGAGGTCCAGGAGGTCCTGCAGCCCCTGGCAGCCCAAGAGGTCCTGGTTCCCCGTCATGCCCCGCTGGTCCCACAGGTCCCTTCTCTCCCTTGGGAACAGATGGAAAAACAGTACACATCTAGCAAACACTACAAAACATATTATCCTCATTTGGCAGCATGGCACATTGACTAATGCATCATACCAGGAAGGAACCTCGCACCCAAGAAAGTAGACATGATCACATTGATATTTTTTCTCTCCTTTTCTCTTTCTGTCTCCTTTACCTCTCTCCTGCTCCCTATCTCATAATAACACATTCCAAAGAGACAGCACATGTTGTTTATTACACAATGGTGGGAGGTGATGGCACACTATGTGTTCGAGGACACTGTAGCCTAAGAAACAAAATTAGAAATGTTCCAAATCTTACTGGCTCGCCTTTCTCTCCCATCGGCCCAGCAGGGCCCACGCCGCCAGGTGGTCCTGGCTGGCCAATAGCACCAGCCGGCCCAGCAGGGCCCCTCTCTCCAGTGGCACCCTGGAAATAAAAGATAGAGTCGAGGTGAGCATGTCACATGATTCATTATTTGATTTAGTGCTGTGGTCACGATCACTGATCACCATGGAAACAGCCTCCTGTTTCATATGGCAAAGCATTCTATATACCATAGAAACTGAACAGAGACCAAAGGACGGGATGGGATGTAATTTAACTAAATCACACTTACAATAGATCCAGCAATACCAGGCAGGCCCTCTCCTCCCTTCAGACCTGCAGGACCCTGCAGAGACACAGGCACAGCTTTCACAATCAAGCAACATCTGCCACCATTACAAGAATTACCATCAGTGCATTACAGTTTTACAATTGCTTTGGTACAATTTTATCAACAGAGTTCCAATTTGAAAAACCTTTATGAAAATCTCACGATGGCTGTTGACAATTTAACTACAAGATGCACATGTCAGGAGGATCTGATGCTGACAGTTAGTGTGGGTAAGTATGAGATTTAAGGAATTTTGAATTACCATAGCACCAGGGTTCCCTCTGCTCCCTCTGAATCCTTGAAGCCCAGCAGGACCACTCTTTCCTGAAGATCCTGATGGACCTGGGTCTCCCTAAAACCCACATTAATACACACATGTGATTAGATATAAGGTAGATATAAGGTAAGTAGCCAGTAGTCAGCAGGCCCTTGTGCAGTCATAAATCACACCAACCAGCAAGTCACCCAGTGAAGGAACATTTATCTTTTATGAGCCATAATACACTCAACACCGTAAGGTTTCCTCTGTTATTTATTAGCAAATTAGAGGATAGGATGAGACCCCGGAGATAAGATATTCAGGGAGTATTGAGAGAGTCCTTGGGCATTATCTAATGAAACAGTAATAAGGTGATGCTGGTAAGTGATTATGGTCCTGGCATTATGATGAAAACCACTCACCTTGGCACCCTCCTTTCCAGCTGCTCCTGGTAAACCATGCTCACCCGGTGGTCCGGGTGAACCTGGATGGCCTCTATCTCCAGTTGGCCCTGTCTCACCAGATTGACCCTGAAAACAACCAAAGTACACAACACCCTCAGGCTACATACAACAGTTATGTAAAATACATGTTATCTGTTTTCTTTAGAACCAACTATAAACTAATCTGATTACCTGTGGTCCAACAACACCTGGGGGCCCAGGGGGTCCATTCTTGCCTTGGAAGCCCTGTAAAATAAGACAATTTAGTCTGGTGACTCTCAGTCAAGAGTTGAAACAGAGGTAGTAGGATGCACAGATGCTTTTTATTTGAGGACTGCACACAGGGCAGGATGTTTTTTCTAAATTTAGTTTAGTCTTTTCAACTTGAACTCTGACTGAGAACTTCAGTGCTGAAGTCTCAGTTTTCAACTTGTTTGCTTTGTTGACACATACAGTAGATCAACTCTCTGTGAAGTTATTGCTGTGGTGTGCACCTCACAGAAGCAAAATGCTACACACCGAAAGCTGTATATAGCTTTACTGAGATAAAAGGTGACTCACTGATTCCCCTCTCTGGCCTGGATGACCTGGTAATCCATCTTTTCCAGTTGGACCCTGAAAAACAATAATTTTCTCAAATTATTTTAATGAACTAAACATGATCAAAGGTGATCATAGATATGAGTAACATTAGTTCATAGACACCACCCAATGTATCTTAGCCCACTCACATTAGGTCCTTTAGGCCCTGGTTCACCATGTCTTCCCTGAGGCCCTAGAGGACCCTGGAAAATAATAACACAGATTGTCAAAACTCTGACTCCAACCCGAAATCCTTTTTTTCTGGTGAGGGACAGGTTTTGGAGCTATGGTCCTATTTAGGTACAGTATATAGGTATAGTATGCTATCATCTAAGAGTTAAAAGGTTACCTGATCTCCAAGGGATCCTGGAGAACCATCTTGTCCAGCAGAACCCTACAAGTGAACAAGACAGCAAAAATAAAGTAACTGTACACAAACATAAGCCACTAAATGTTTCTATTTTTTCCTGTCAGCCAATCTTTAGCTCTCCAAAGATGATATTTGAAGGTGAGAGTGTAAACTGCAGCATCCCCTTTTAGACAGCAGCTTCTCACTGCACCAGATGTTCTGTCATCTAGAAATGAGCAGCAACAATCAGCTCCAACTTGGTTGGTGCATTCATCCATACTTTATGAGGTATGTTTTTATGTGTTTGTAACTGTATGTGCATATGTCTTTGTTTATGTCTTTGGTTATGTCAGTGTGTGTGTGTGTGTGTGTGTGTGTGTGTGTGTGTGCACTCGTATCAGCCTAAACTCACCTTTTCTCCAGGCTTTCCAGTGGGCCCCCTGGCTCCTCTTTCCCCTCGTTCTCCCTATCGCAAAACCAACAATAGTCTGATTAGCACGTGCATCACAAACATGGAGGTGGAAGATAAACTGTTGATGTGAAAAAACTATGCCTCACTCCCACAACCTGTGTTAAACTAATGGTATTATTATAACTAGAGCAGCAATTACAAATATGCTATATAGGCATGACACCTATAGCTTTACTTACATTAGGACCTCTTTGGCCTCCAGACCCCGGCTGACCAGCTGGACCCTGTATTGTAAAGATTTATAAGAGTTATTTATCAGTTGCTCATTTTATAGTTCCTACAATACATACTGTAGCAAAGTTTACATTTTCTAAAGAAGTCAGAATGTGATGTGGATGAAATGTCTGTACAGTCCTTACCCTTCGTCCTTTCTCTCCTGGGACCCCTGCCACACCAGGGAAGCCAAGTGATCCCTGGAGGGACACGTAGAGGTTAATCAGCCTCAGCTTTCCATTCATCACACATCAACCCCTAATGTCTCATTAATGTATAATTAACTACTGTATCAAATTAAAGCAAATCTAATCCATGAGCCCAACACAGCCTTAAATACACCATTCATCAACATGTAATGAATTGATGTCACTAATGAACTATTAATAAAATAGCCTTTTTTAATAAGCCATTTATCATCCTTTATTTTTAATCAGACAGGAAACAGTCCAGCCAAAGACACACATCTTGCTGGTTAAAGCTCTGATAAAGGAACCAGAGGACACATTATAGCTCATCAATGCTAAATCACCTTAGGCCCTTGTCGTCCTGGGTATCCTGGCAATCCAGGCACACCAAGTTTACCCTGTAGAAAATTAGAGGGGAGGAGGAAATACATGGGTAAAATATATGTTTATATACAGTATATATGCATGAAAACCATTTAATTAAGATTTGTATGGCATAATGCTGAGTATACATGTACCAAAACATCAAGGCATCTCTATACTAACGTATAGTGATGACAGAAAGATTCAACACGCACACTAGTTCAGTGCGCCTTAAGAGTAGGCTGTTACCAGACGTAATATACATATTCAGTATTACAGTGATTTCAGACACTCATTTAATAAGAAAGTTTTGTCAAAACATTAAATGGAGCTAAAGAAAATTAACTGTAATACATTATAATACATAATGCCTATAGAAGCACAATGCAAGTTTAGATAAAAGTTTTCTATAATTTGACAGCCTATTTGATCTTCCTATCCTCCTCTTTTTTGTCCCAACTTTGTCTAATGTTAATGTAATCTTTTATTAATGTACCTTCTCTCCAGCAATCCCAAGACCTCCTTGATCACCCAAAGGTCCTCCTTGGCCCTTCAGCCCCTCTGGTCCATCCTCTCCACGAGCACCTGGAGCTCCGTTATCACCCTAAAATGAAGAATTACAATAGAAGAGAGGTGACAATTTTATCTCTGCTCCAATAGAGAATAACAGAGAAAATGATAATGAAGTTTATGATCTGTAAGCGCTTTTACCCTGTCTCCCTTGATGCCCATGTCTCCTTTGAACCCTGGGAAACCATCTTCTCCCTGTGATGTATAGAGGAGTAGTAATGTATGATGAAAAGCTTTTAAATGATAAATGGCATCTTAATATTGTAATTTGTCAGTGTCCTAAGTCCCAATCCACAGTTTGCAATAACAAGCAAAATGTGTTTTACTCACCTTCTCTCCTTTGCTTCCCTTTGGACCTCTAACTCCATCTGCTCCCTGTGAAAAAGAGGATAAAATACTTTAGTTAATGACAATATAACATCACTGAAACACTTCTGGACACCACATTGAAAAATGACTGGTTATCTGTATTTCATCTTAAAACACTGAAATGATTTATAAGTGTGTATTGATTTTCTCTTGACCTAACATTGCTCTGGTATTGAGCAGTTATTGACCTTACATTCATACTAATGATTGCCATCAAGGTCAGACTTCCCCTAAAGGATGTTGAGCCAAAACACCAGATAAAACACCAGATGTAGGAATGTGACAAAAACAAACACCAAGCAGAATGACATTCCATGACATCTTTACTTTTATTCCTCAATTTCAAAGGCACAAAATTGACTGCTACACACCAACACACACAGTTTTCCTCTATCTGGCTCTGACATTTCTCCTATCTGTCAAATGCTCTTTACTCTGCTGTTAGTAGTCCCCTTGAGAACCAGGGTACCTTCCCTCCACCTGCCACCTGTCAGTTTAAGACTCAAACAGCTTGTCCGTCACAGGTAGACATACACGCAGAATGAAATGGACGAGGGAATAAATATCTTAGTGGACATTACACCCGAGATCATGATACATTTATGTCTCACCTTGACTCCACGGGACCCTGGGTACCCAATAGGCCCCTGAGGACCTAGTGAACCCTGCATGTAAAAAAGAACAAAAATATTACTCAATCTTAGCAAGCAGCAGCATCTGAACAGATACTCAGTCACTGTGTCCTATCCTTTATTGACAATAAGAATTTTCAAACAGAAACAGTGGATGATGCTGATGAATGCATGTGGCTGACTCCAATGGGCTAATGCTCTTGTACAATAAGGATGATAATATCATAGGGGCACAATAATGATTACAATGATGAGAGTGAGCATTTCTGTAGCCTAATGTGACTGAGTGCACAATTACAATAGACTGAATGAAAGAGCATGATGTTGCACTTTTAATATCTTGCTGTTAAACTACAGCACACAAGCCTTAGAAATGCAGTTACCCACTTGCATGCCTTTCTCTCCTGGGGGGCCCTCTCTTCCTGGGTGACCCTGAAGCAGGAAAAAAGCAATCAGATTGACTTAGCGCTGCTGTAAATACATCATTATTGTATTACTACTTGATGGAAATTTCTGAATGCAACCATCCAGTGAAAAAGAGGAAAACACAGTGGCATTGAGAATGAAGCACCATGAAAATATCATTGTGTGTCACAAAGCTTTGCAGAACAATAAAAGAAGCATTAAGTGAGAATCATTCGACTGTGTCTGACTGCAATCTAAAATTAATTATTGAAGATGAGAAAAGCCTCACTGTAAGAAGATTTCTCATTCTTTACTAAATGTCATACTGCTTCTGATCACTTCCATAAATGCCTACAGTATCCCCCTGCTGGCAGATGACAGAATGTGTATAGAGTACCACCCAAAAGTTTGGACACACTTTCTCATTCAAGTGAATGGAAGAGTGTGTCCAAATCTTTGACTGGTTCTATACATACAAAGTTATTATTTGTGTATAATTTGGAATTTCTGTGCTGTTGTGCTGAAGATAAAACTTCCTATTGAGGCTGCTCCTCTAGTTCTACTCCTTTTTGGTTAATCAATGAAAACATTCTTTATAAAACAAAATAAAATAAAACTCCCTGTGCGAAAATGTGTTGCCTGAGTACAGTGCACTCTTATAGTAAGTCAGTTGATGTTGCAGAGTTGTCATTCATATTTTGTTGTCTTGCCACCTGAGCACGTAGTTGACTGACAAAGTAGGAGCAGTGCACTCTCTATAGATACTGTGTGCAAAAGTATGTATGGATATGTGTACATGTATATGTTTGTACTTACAGGAGGGCCATCAATGCCTGGTAGTCCCTGCATGCCTTGTTTCCCCTGGGGACCCTGTACAGGACAGACAAAATCATAAATCCTGGCGCTGAGCAACAGATATAATATAACATCTCAACTCATCCCTAAGAGACCACATTTCCCACTTTGTTGCTCCTCTACCAAACATACAGAATTTATTGCTAAGTCCACTTTTTATTTCTTTTATCAGTTTGACCTCATGATGTGAACTGTTCAAGGCTGTCCCCTGTCTCTGTTATGCCTGTGTGTGTTTCTTTGGTATTGATTTCCTGTCTAGCTCTGTCTTGTCTGAATGGGATCCAGAAGTGGTTGGGTTTTACTGGCCTGCTTAGTCGGCCTCCCCTGAGTATGTGATGACAAAGATCACAAGGTCACAGCTTTAATTCTGAAATTAAGAGAGAGACATGCTACCTACCTTCTCTCCTGGCAATCCAATGGGACCCTGAGGACCAGCCAAACCCTGGACAGAAACATAGCATCAATCAGGTTAAGTGTCACAAGACTGGGAGAAGGCTTGGAGTTGAGGTTTTGCTTGAGCCATATGGCATGTGTGTGTATGTAAGAATCATAAACAGTAAGTGCTGATGTCTTTGTGTGAATTGGGAGTTGTATGGGGTGTTTACATGCTGGAAAATGTGGTGACATTTTAAAAGTCCTTTTTGTTGCAGTGGGGTGATACCTTTTATTTTAAAACAGGACAGTTTTAGTGCTAGTACAGTACCTGTACTCCCGGATTGCCCTGTTGACCTGGGGACCCTATTTCTCCAGATGGACCCTGAGAACAGGTAACACTGGTGGTTACACATTGTCTACACATCATCACATCACATGACTGGTTAACAGGTTCAATAGAAGGGCACACAAATACACTGTGGCTGATGTTTCTGTAGCTGACATCAATTTCAAAATCCACACCATGTTCATATGTCTGTATCTCTTAACATACATTATAGCCATAAGTTGTATGTAATGGTTGTTATGGGGATGAGGTATGAAGATAGCAGGACTGACCAGGTTTCCCTTTGCCCCTTGTACTCCATCAGTTCCACTGATACCCTGTCAAAAATATGGGATGAAATGTCAAAAGTTTGATTGAAAGAGACGCAGTTCAATAGCTTCCTTGTTTATCTTTAGTGGCATATTGATGATTCTATGAACTAGAGGAACTTTTATAGAGTTGAAAAGACTGAATAGCTCTGATCTTATAATCAAGGCGATGTTGACTTACCGGTTGGCCAGGTGGGCCAGGTGGCCCCCTTGGCCCAACAAGACCCCGAGAACCCTGGAGACAAAACACAGCAAATAGTCAGCAGCTAACCTGCATTCATGATGAGATGGAGTGAGTGTGGAATACTAAATCACAAATCAGAACTAAGAAGAGACAGAGAGTGAAAAACAGGGACAGACAAGTAATATATTTGTGTGTGTGTGTGTGTGTGTGTGTGTGTGTGTGTGTGTGTGTGTGTGTGTTTGTGTGTGTGTGTGTGTACGTGCACGCATCTGGTTTTGTATGTGATAGCCACAGAGACTGTGCTAGCCTGTGTTTGCGCAAGTGTGTTTGTGTGCTCTGTTTTTGTCAGCCTCCCTCTTTGTAGGCTGGCCAAGCCACCTGTTCCAAAGCCACATCTGTGATCTCCTGGGAAGTGATTGATATGGAAATATAATCATTCAGGCCAGGATTTTATCTCTTCCCTCTCTGACTCTCTTTTTCCTCTCTCCATCTCTCTTATCTTGTTCACCACCAACCAAAATTCTGTCTCGCGTTTGTCTCTCGCTGTCTCACTTTTTCTGTCACTTTCTTCTCTTTCATCAAAAAACAGCCAACTCCTCTTCTTTACTGTGTTTTTGTAGTTTAACACAGCTCTCCTAACAAGTCTTATAGCACTCTATTTCTTCCTGCACTGGGTGATCCATTTGGAGGGACAGAACCCTGCTGAGCCAAAACCTTACCTACTGTGAGAAAGATAGAGTGTGAGTCATAACCAATCAACCAGTGTTCACTGCAGATATACACCGAGAAAATGACAGCATCTTCACCGGAGCTCTCAAAATCTTTCTGGTCTCACATTGATATAAAGATTGAAAGTTACTTTGTAGGTTGAATCTCTGTGACAGAATTGAAATATACTGACAAGCTGTGCAATCTTATATTTTTATGTTTAAGCTGCACTCTTTCCAGGGACTATCTCTGGTAATGCAAGGGTCAAAGTTGCATAAATAAGGTGTAACCAGCCTACTATTATTCTAGTATGTTCTACATGTACAGTAAGAGCAGTAGATTTTGTATTTGTATGTGTCTGCAAGATTCTGATGGAAATTTCTGCTGTAGCTGAAATCCAATGATCTTATACAATCCCCACAGGATTTGTCATGGAAATCCATTGCTTCTGTGGGTATAAACTAAGAAAAGGGTTTTGGTGTTTCACCCCTAGCATCTACTACATTAAATATTCTAATATAGAGACATATTTAACATGAAATAAAGGTGTGCTGTGATGTCTGTATCTATATGTATGTTTGTGTGAGCTTGCTATAGGTGTCTTCTCTACCACCTTGATGCGGTAGAGAAAATTGTGTGTACCAAAGATCCCAAGGGCAATGTTGTCCGGAGCTTAGCTCCTGTTAGGGTCACCCTTTATGATAATGTTGAGGGGGAGCACCAGAAAAGCACAACTCCAGAAAGACCTCATCAGCAGAGCAGGCAGATGATGGTGTCCAGCAAATAGGTGGATCTCTAAAACAGCTGTGAAGATGGAGGAAGGCTGCAGCAGGGGAAGACCTACAATTGCCATTCAGTTCATGGCGGTGGTTGTAGGTCTGTCTCTGTCAAGGATTGTGTGTCAACTGGACTTAGAGGTCTGGAAGCTTTAAGCCCAAACTGGCATACCGTGGATGAAGCTGAGTTGCTGGATGTCAAGCCAGGAGAATTCTTCCGGCACTTCACCCATGACTGAGCAGCCCTTTTCAGGGTCCACTGCTGGTCTACAAGGCAGTTATCTTGCTCACACTTTTATATGGGACCACTTAGAGTAGGCATATCAGAGCCCTGGAGTGCTACCACCAGAGGTGCTTGCGAAATAAATATTGTGTATCAGCTGGAAAGAGAAGCACACTCACATCAGTGTCCTTGAAGAATCAAACACAGACAGCATTGCCACCACCATCTTTAAACACCAGGTGAGGCCTGGTAATACAAATGCCCGACACATGCCTCTCAAAATATGTCCTCTGCTCAGAACAACCACCTGGAGGTCAGAAAAAGTGTTTGGTTCTTTTTTTAAGTCTCAAAAATTCCACATAAACAGCTCTAACTGGGAAGACTTTGCTCAAAACAGAAAGGCATGGACAAACAGTTTACATGAAGGAGCCACATTCCATGAAGATGGTCTCCGTTGGGCTGCCAAGGTCAAACAGCAGCAAAGAAAGGATAGAATCTGCATCAAAAAGGCTCCCACAATGAGCATCCCCCATGAAGACCATCATATTTGACTGCGAATGATTGCCAATGACTGTAAGTGTGCATGTACAGGTAGGTGTGTGTATGTTTGAGAGAGAAAGACGAAGAGGGAACATTACTCACAGGTTCACCTGGTTGCCCTCTTGGCCCCACAGGTCCATCAGACCCCTAAAATAACAAAGAAGGAAAGAGATTCTACACATAAATCTCATGCATCTCTTTAAGTCAGCCTCAGGCATGGATACATTTGTATCCCCAGAGACATAATCTGTGAAAATAGCTCATTAAAGAAATTCACTGCCTGACAGATAAGGCTCAACTATCTTTGAGCAAAGACTAATAGGCTGCTCTATCAAACTTCACCCGCCCCTCTGCATGAATTGATACCATCTTGACAGAGCTTCTATCTTTCATATTTTCAATTCTATGTCAGGGATTCATTGCATTGCTTTCATGTCATTTGCAAACATCGATACTGAATGAGCTCAGTCCAGCATAACAGAATTAAAAATTTAGGAGTTTATGACTTAATTTCAGTAAAGCCTGCTTTGATTTGTGGTGCTTTACCATCCAAATGGTTTGTAGAAGTGATTCATTGATCTGGAAAAGATTTCCTTTTTAACCTTGTGTGATTGAAAATTAGGGAAAACAAAGCACTGCTGCAGGATGTGTTTTATGTTTGTTTCAAGTAGTTTTTGGAAAGTACTGTGCTCTCACCTTTTCTCCTGGCTCTCCAACAGGCCCATGAGGACCAGGCTTTCCTCTGTCCCCCTACAAGATAAAAGCATTAGCCACAAGCCCCGAGATATTTAAGACTGTTCTGTATATAGCAGAGGCTCGAGCAGATGCTTTTTAGTGTACACTGTCATTGCAGAAATCACAGCAATCATCATGATCATAATATGCAAATAAACATCTGCCATATGATGTGTGAGGTATTCATGCATGCAGTGGTACTGTAGTGGGTTAGTGGCTAAATGACTAAATAAATACAGTGACAATTTCAAGTCACCAAATCTAACTCACTCTGTGTCCCTTGTTTCCTGGGAGACCTGGCAGGCCGTCAAAACCCCTGTCACCCTGAGAAGTAATAGAGAAGCAAGTGCATTAAAGCCTGAAACACACACATACGGTAATGTGTAAACATTAGCAGAATTATAGTGAAAGTCTCCCCTGGCAGAGCCTCCCATCTGCTCTGAGTGTGTGTCGGGGAGAGGGAGCTTTTAGATTAGCTGTAGGTCTGCTAAAATGCTGCTTTGACTGATAAAGACTCTGCTGTTCTGTCAGACCCTGCATCAGGGGAGCCTGATTTATTTACTAAGCTCTTCCTGCAGCTGTTAGGTATTGAGTTGCCTCGTTGTCAATACATATAATAAGCTGTGGGCTGCGGGATACCTAAAGGCTTACACTTGCAAGTGGAGATTTAGAGTGGAGTTTGTTATCGTACAAGACCTTGCTGCCTAAACATGTGTGGGATTGTTATGTTCATGGAAATGTGGAAGTGAATTCAAGGAAACATTATACCAAACATCAGTAGTATGGTCTGACAACTGGCAATGTAGCATTCACACAAATAGCCTCAACTAGTATTCAAATATGCAGAAAGGATGTTAATCCTTTGCTGGAACAAATATTTTCTGGGTTCTTGGTGCAGCTCAATTAGCTGAGATTATCACTACTGCAATGCAGTGCAGTGACATCTCAAGGAGCTTACCTTCGAGCCTGTTTCACCTGGAGCTCCACGACCTCCGTCCCTTCCTCCATGCCCCTAAGAGATTCACATTCCAGTAAAAATTGATTCTACTTTGCTGTGCACCAGGCACAGTATGCTTTTAACATGAGATGCTGAGGTTTCCAGTACTGAAACCAGCAATGCTCAAGATATCTTACCCTCTTTCCTGACTTTCCATTAATTCCTGGAGGGCCTGGCAAACCACGTGGTCCCTATATGAGGAAGGGGAGCAAGATAAATGGAAAATGGTGTAAAGAGGAAGGCAAGGGGACAAAAGAAAATCAATAGTGTGACAAAGACAGTGGTACAATAGAAGCTAGTACTGAGCTAAAAATAATGTCTGATCTTACAGTAGGGCCACTGTCTCCACTGTCTCCTTTGAGCCCAGAGGTGCCTGGAATACCCTGAAATAATGATGTCAAAAAGTTAATAAAGCATGACAGGAGCAATTCAAACCTTCACTCAAATTTAAAACCAAACAAACAATATATGAACAAGCAGACACATCTTCTTCAAAATCAACTTTAAAACTTTATTATTATATTATTTTTTGCAGACCAACAGTGATTTATTTCATAAATGGGAGCAGAAGTGATGTGAACATACTGAACATGCACAATGGTGAGATTATGATGGGAAGGAGAGAGTAGGGGTTGTGACTGAGCAGACAGAATGTGAAGTTAAGGTTAAAGGTTTCAGGAGCCCTTAAGGTAAGATGCAAATTTGGTCAAGGTCAGAGGAGTGCCTTACCACTGGGCCTGGTCGCCCTGTAAGACCCATTGGACCTGGAGGTCCCTTCAGTGACAGCTGGAAGAAAAACACAACTTAATGCATTATGCATGCTGCACAAGGCCCATTTTAATATGCAATTAATTGCTCTGCATATAGTGTAAATTAAACTGATGTCACCAACGTTATAATATGGCATTATGACCAAAAAGTACAGGTTAATTTGAAGTTTACCTTCGTCTGTTGCAGGATAGCTTGTGCTTGTGCCTCCTGTGGAGAAACCACTGGTCCCTTTTGGGAATCACCTCCATACTGGAACTAGAGACAATGATAAGGAGGAGTCAGTCCCTACTGCAGGATTCCCCAAATGTAAATTAAGTTCAATCAAACAGCCCCCCCTTGTGGTGATGGCATGACACCACATTGTTAAAAGATTAGCTCTGTGTGTGTCTGTTTGTATGTGTGAGACGTGTGGGTGTATTTTAAAGTCTTACAGGTAGCATCAACAGGGTTCCCGGAGGACCTGGAATCCCATCGACACCAGCAAGACCCGGGCGTCCTGGGGGACCCTTAAAAGAGACGACAAGAAAAGTGATAAACACCTGCTACTGTGTGTGTAGTGCATGTGTATGTGTGTGTATGTTTGTATGTGTGAGAGAAAGGGTCTAAACAGAAAAAAACATCTCTGCAATCTAATGTTCCATTTCCATGGTGAATGTCTCATACAATATCTAATGTCTATGTATTTCCATCTTAGCAAACAATTTAGCAGCATTGAGTCATTAAAATGGTCTTGATCAGATCATTGTTCCACTATTCTAAGTATTATAGTATTCAAATTAATAAGCTAGTATACTATATATGTTAATGACTAAATGGCACTGATCTTGGTACTGCCCTTTGTCAAATCAATGAAAAATAACTGTGAAGCAGTTGAAATGTGTTTAGTTATCCTTTTGAAGAAATCTTAATTTGTTTTAAAAATATATTATATAATAACACAGAGTATAACTAAATTAGTTGTCAAGATTAATTATTGTAATCCATCCAGCAGGCTTATGATTTTCTACCAGAAGCATAAATTGTCTACATTATGTCCCCATAAGAATTACATAATGTCATAAAGACATGGGGCAATTAATGAATGTCAATCACTGGTGCACATTGTAAAATGTGTTAAACAGTCTCATGCATGAATAAAGACAGAGCTTCATGCCTTCAATTCCTTTCAATATAATATTTATAATACCTATGTTTCAAGACTTGGATGCTATTATTTCTTTTTAATTTTATCACACAAAGAGACTCTGTATTAAAACATATATATGATTTGTCAGTTGTGCAGAAATGGATAAAGAGGGGAAGGCACCACTGTTGCATCTCTTTTGATTCCATCTAAGTAAATAAAATACAAGCTTATTTAATGGGTGGGCTGAACCTGAACTGTAAATAGCTACTGGAAGCGTGTACAGGGACTGAATGTGATGTGCTTGTAAGCCATGGGGATCCGCATAGTAATATACTGCTATGAACATGTTTGCAATGCAAAATGATAAAAAAAAATATAATCTACTGGGGCAGAACTGTGTGTTGGAATGTGTTCCACTGAGATGAATAATGGAAAAATGCACTTATTTGAGCAAACACACATACACTATAAGAAAATTAGGTCAACCATGTGTGAGTCAAAGTCGGTCCCTGAAGTCCAGCAGGTTCAGTTCAGTGAACCAGGTCATTGTGATCCCATGGACATATGTCCCTTGGGTGAAGCAGGCAAACTGAGGTCAAATCAACCCACTGGACATTCTGCCAATGACTCAAGGTCCTCTCCTCACCACACTCACCATTTCACCAGGATCTCCCATGGGTCCTGGAGGGCCTGTTGGTCCAGCTGGTCCAGTGAGACCCTGTCAAGGAAACATTTGCAGCTCTCAAACAAATATTCACGCACAACGCCATATTGTAGTTTCAATGAAACACTAATATTCTACACCATAGTCTAATCCCCCAAATGCTCAACAATAATTGTTTTTTATTTCTTTATTTAGTTTTGAATCAAAGTCTCATTATTTTCACTTCTCAGTGATAATGCACTTTTAGTAGTCACTTCATAATGTGTTACTAGATGTACACAAAAATATTACCAAACCATATGTCACAAAGCATGATCTTGTAAAGCAGCATACTGCATTACAGTAGTACATTTTTGGGGGTCACCTCTGACCACCCTGTTTTCATTCCCCCAGAGGCATCACAGTTGCATCCTGATGGCTACTACAAAATTCTCAACATTTTGAACCACAGTACATCTTGTCAGTCCCTGTGTGTGTTACATTATTACAAATCCAGATTCTAATGGTAATATGTGCAATTGTAGAGACAAGACATAGTCAAACAATAACATTTTCTTCTATTTTCAGGCACTGAATATGCTCACCTGTGGCCCTGGTGGACCTGGGGGTCCTTCTACTGATGTACCCTAGAAACAAGCACAGATAGAACTGAATGTACATTTGGAGAGTGTGAATTCAATTCCATACTCATAACCAAAGCTACTAGACTATTCATTAAAAGGCTCTAGCAGCTCACCGGTTCAATAATGGCTGGCTCTCCCTTCTGGCCTTTCTCTGCTATGAGGCTAGCCTGAGGAAAAGAAACAGATGAACAGATGTGGATTGTTAGAAATCACTTGACAAGGACAATTGAAGGCATGACCACTCACTTGATGTAAGAGATCATTTTGAGATTTACCTCTCCATGCCACGTCTCTGCTCTTTCCCGCTCTGCAAACTCATAGCCATCTTCATACATTTCATACTCTTCATACTCTGACCCTGTGTTGTTCTTGAAATCTTCATATTCAAGAGTCTGGTAAGGAGAGAAAAACTCCATTAGTGACAGGCATAGTGAATATCAACATCAATTCCCTGTTGTTTCTGTGCCAATGTGAAGACATTTCTTGTATTTGCATTTAACCTACCTCATATTCTGTAATATTCGGGCCCACTGTTACCGTGGAAACTGAGAGATCATCATAGAGGTCTCCGTAAAGGTCATTTCCATACTCCTCCATTACTGGCTTCTTCACTAGTATGTCCTCCTGCAGGCCAACACAAGGGCTTAAATGAGTCATCTCAAAGCTGAACAAGGAGACTCTGAGCACTTCTCATTAGCACACAGTGCCTCCAAGTCAAGGCAAATTTTGAAATGTACAATATACATGTTAGCGAAGCAGTTGGATTTTGTGTGAATGTGTTGATTATCCAGGACATAGGTTGACAGGTGTGCAGTTAATTACAATTCTAGAGTGCAATTAGCTGATGGACTACATCAGATTCATGTGGCAGCATGGCACAGACTGAAACAGCATGAGCATGAAAAATTAGTTTACTTGGCAAATGAGCAAATAATAAACATGAAGGAGACATACAAAAACATCCCTTGTTTGTTACTGTGGAAAGTTAAAAGTTGATTAGATTTACAGTCATTATGGCATATCTATATTAGTATATGCAGTATGATTTAAAGGATTTGATGGTCTCAGAGCACAATATTTACCCAGAATGAACTGTGAACCCAATATTTATTCTTTACATTTGCATTTAGGAAAATGTACTCTATGTACCATGCATACCATGAAGCATGGTGTGCATGGTACTACGTGTTGTACAAACAAACAAACAAACAAACAAACAAAAAAACACAGGCAGAATGCACATTCAGTAGTGAGGTCAGTAGAAATTGATTTCTCATTTAAGATGCATTCTCCATGTTTTCTGGTAGGAAGGGGTGATGATTAGGGGATGGTGATGATTAGTGCTCGTGGTGGTGATAAACAGCTTGAGAGGGAAAAGGTGCTCTCTATGGTTAGAAGGTATTAAGGGAGTGATCAGTTAGAGCTGCAAATTAAAGGATGAGGTGGGGTTGCGGGACAACTACAGGTTAAATTGTCTACCTCCTCAGTGACCTTTGATTCAGGCAATGCACTGGGTACCACAGTGGGGGCCTCAATTGTTGAATCAGGTTCGTGTGTGGGCATCTCCATGAGGGTCTTGTCGAAGACTTCAGCGGGAATGACAGTTTCTAGGGTGCTCTTTAAGTCTGGCAACTGAGTGGGCTGAAAAGGTTCTTGGGATAGATACTCAGGCAGGGTTGTGGACACTCTGAGAAAGCCATACTCAAGACCCTCTTCTTCATGTTTTTTCTTTCGGGATCCCTTCTTCTTGCCCTTGCCTTTGCGTCTGCCTTTGCCCTTAGAGCCCTTGTCCCTCTTCTTTTTGTTCTTTTTGCCTTTCCTGTCCTCTTTGGATTGCTCTTTTGGTTCTCCTGGCTGGTCACTCTGCATCAAGGCATCAGACCTCTTTTTATGAAGAAGGGGAATGTAATATGAAGGCACAGGTGGAAGATGGAGACAAAAACAAACACTGCTGTGAATAAAAACACAATATAGGAAATAGCCAGGAACAAGAGTGTGACAGGAGGCATGCAGGCCTGCCACACCCCTCTAGGGTCAGACACCTACTGTGATTCCCACTGAGCTGGTAAAAACCTAAAGCAAACATGAAATTGGAAGGAACAAACATACAGTTACTGCTGTTTCCTCTTAGGCAAAGCAGAAGATATATTATATTTGCTTGTGTGGTCAGAGGTCACCCTGTATATGATTCCACAGAAGTGCTAATTCTTAGTGTGCTTTGGCAAGTGAACAAATATGGGTTGTGTCATCCACAAGACTGATGTCCATTGCATGACAGTGACATGAATGGCCCCTGCCTGAAAACAATGCTGAAGGCCCGGTCTGTGAAAGACATCAGTGACGTAATTTAGATCCACTTGTAAACAAGGTTATTTTGCAAGGGAAATATGATGGAAAATGGGTCAGTGGGCTGACAGATGTTGACATATTATGGATTCAGAGCTCATTGCTCATCATCAGCTGTAGCTCCATAAAAGCCAACTGGATGAGTATCAAAATGGCCTCACACTACGATTATTGAACCATCTCTGGGGCATTATCGATGCTGGGTGCAGAGTTGAGTGCAGACACATATGCACTCAGATAAGTGTGCATATGACATGCACATAAGCAAACAGACATTCCTTGAAACCCAGCCGCACACAATTGCACTTCTCAGTCTCTCTTCCTCTGCCTCTTATCTCTATCTTTCACACGCCCCTAAAGAAATATACAGTAATTCATATCCATGATTGATTGGATTTTTTTTTTGAAAGCCTTGAGGAGGGGAAGAGCTATTATATCTTGTATGAGTTATAGGTTTCTGGGTCTATGTGTGTGTGGCTTGCCAGAGGAACACCTGACCTACAGGAAAAAATGCTCCACTGCTGGCTGAATTTGAAAGACGACACATCTACTTTGACTGATGGTCTACTCTGTCTTAATCTCTTATGGCTCTTTTTTCAACACTCAAACACTCAGTTCGTTTGCACTATACTCCTCAAACGTCTTCTTGGCTGGGGTTGTGGTCTGCTTGTAAATCATATGATAAAGAGTCATAGACATATAGCCATGCTTGTTCTCCTTTTACTGGTTGGCTGTGAAACAAGGGTCTCTGCAAGCCCACCTTAGCAGCCAAAAGGAAGCAATACTGTTTCAATGTGAGTGCCAGAGGTTGAAACTTCTCATATTCCTTAAACTTTATATAAAACACATGACCTTTTTGTTTGCCTTTACAATGACATGTGTACAGACATTCAGGGACCTCTCAGCAGGATATAGACACAATGAGGCCATAGCCACATGTATTGGCTTCATGCAGTCCAAATTTGGAGTCAAAAGACCAAAAGATGAATTTTTCAGAATTATTTTTCAACAGGTATGTCCATGCGTTTTCCTCAGGTCCTTTTTGGAGACTCCAAATGGACACTTGGTTACCAAAGCTGTATAACCGCAATGAAACACCTATAACTTCACATCCCCTTTGCCTACAATCAAAATCTTGGTCTCTAATGAAAGCTGACGCCATATTATTATTATTATTAATATTATTATTATTATTATTATTACATATAACCATATTTTTTTGTTTGGCCATATCTATCTATCTATCTATCTGTTTATTTTGGTATAAGTCATATGTTAAGTCGAAGAAGAACCAACCGTGTACCAAAATGCCGAGTGCGTAATGATATATGGTTCAACTCTTTTACGCACCGGGCGCACGCCGGTTACGCTTGGAGTTTGTTTATGGACAGCCAAACTAATAGCTTAGTGTCATACACCGTTGGAAACCTCTGACTATTGGCTAAAAGGTTATCAACTTCATTTCACCGAATATTTCCATAGGCTAGAACAGCAGTCAATCAAAGCCATGTCGTCATTGTTGTCGGTCACATGTCCTCATTGGCTTTGGAGACATGTACTGCCTAATCCTAAACACCGATTGGCTTGTGTGTGGTGTCGTCAGAAGCAGAAGAGGCTCACGGTCGTAAACATCTAGTCACGTGTACTCTGAGATGGACGCGCAGGTCAGGAAATGACGTAAACGGACCGTATATGGTTTGCTATTTGTGTTATTACGTTACGTGTTGGACTAAATACATGGACATATTGAGGAAAGTATTCCGGTTTTATGGAAATGGATTTCATATTTCACAAGAATGGATACTTGGCGAGCTGTACAGACAGGCCTGAGTCATAAGATGATCGTTGTGGATAAAGGGAAGACTTTGAAGGTATGTAGGCATTATAGCTTTTCTTACTTAGCTCAGGGGCTAGCCGAGCTAATCGCTAATACTATTACGGCTGTGAGCAACCATATAAGTCGTGAGTGGTCTTGAATTAATCAGGACAATCTAAGCTTTCCAACGATGTACGGCATGAATATGTATGTTTAAGGGTTGGTGTTTAAAACATCCAGAAGAACTTGTGGCTCCTAACATCCGTCCTGTCCCTTAGACGGAACAGCGTGCGTTAAGTGGTTAAGCTATAAAGAATAAAGATATCCTATCCTTTGTGTTTCAATAAAAAGTTGCCTCCTGTTGGTGGCAGTACTGACCTCTTGCAGGGTCAGGGCTTGGCTGTTGTAGGGCAAAGCAGAGTCACAGTCTGGTATGTAGTTTATACAGTAGTCAGCAGCAGCCTCGGGGTCCTCATGAATCAGTAGCTGTTGAATATCCCCCTGAGATAAAGCAGAAAGCAGACAGAAAGGTAAATAAGTGTCATGTGATAAGGACTGGCATACAAGAGAAGGAGAATCATCTCAGTGGGGCATTGAGAAACACACAGTAGCTGCTACTGCACAGTAAAGATGTTTTGCAATTATCCCAAGAATCAACCTGTAACAATATACCACAACACCACAGACATGATGAGCACAACATGACTGGCTTCATACCTAAATGTAATGCAAAGGTAAATATCGTTGTGTAATCAAACTACCACTAAAACTGCTACTGAGTTTTGCTTCTCATAACTCCCGAAGGGGCTTGATTATGTACACAAAACAGTCAAATAGCTCTCTCTCACCACCCCTGTCAGGACCTTTCCCTTCCCATCCCGCCCTGGAGGCGTAGCCAGTGTGTATACACAAGCATGCACAGAGACAGTCTACTGGACCCCGCAGCACTAATCCTCTGGTGGATTTAATGGCCTTATACCCAACATCACTCTGTCCACATAAACCTCATATAATTACATAATGCTTTTCAGAGAGCTGAAATCATTCAATTAATTCAGTCATCAATCTAAAGAAAATTAGTTGATTCAAGTAAAATACCAAACACAATACTTTAAAAATGATTGTCTTTTTAAATACAATTAACATATGAATATTAAAGGTGATGCAACAATTTTGGCTCAAATCAATTTTAATGGGCATTTGTCATTTTTCATTTAAAAAAAACATTTCATAGGTTCAAAATGTAAAACAAAACATATATCCAAAAGATTGATAGTAAAAACAACTGAGCTGCAGGCACACTCTTTCTGAGGCACAAGTCAGAAAGTAATTCAACATGAACAACATGCAGGCAGCCCCATGGCACAGTGTTTGACAAGGTTTAGATTGCATTAGTGATACAAATCTATGTAACTGACAGGCCATTGCAAACATATTGCTGGGTGAAATGTTATCCAGGGACAGCCAGGCAGCCATTTGTGATGAATTAAGTCAGATTAACTGCTTGATGTTGTGGTAATTATAGACCCATTGTAATCTCTTTAATTAGGATTTAGCAGCCAGAGGTGAAATAAATCAAAACATATTGCCTCTCTGTTACCTGTCATCAGCTCATATATCTTCTAATAGAGCTTAAATCATGCCTTATCAGCAATGCATGTCCATGTGAACCCTGAGTCTGGATCACCATACACAAAACTGTAAACCTACTGTTGAAGTAGTCATTTGTGCTTTAATACATCAAACATGAAAGGTTATCCACTTATCCTTTTTTCTTCCAAAAGCTGGCCAAAAGCCAGTGTCAAGCAAAGGAAATTATTGCACTCTCTCTCTCTCTCTCTAAGGTGAGAGAGAAAGGCAACAGGGAGCTAATCCAATCTAATCCAATCTCAATTTGAGATCAAAGGCAACACTTTCACAGAGAAGTGTTCTTATTTTTCTTGCCTAGCAGGGTTTCTCTCATCTAGAAACACACAGTGAGTAAAGTGTTGCCCAAATTCATGTGTACCCTACCGTTTCGTGTTTAGTACAGGGAAAGAACATCTAAAGAGGACATGTGAGAACATTGTGAAAAGGAGAACACCTCAGCTGAATCCACAAATTTCTGATGGCTCACAAACATCCTGCAAGAGGTCACACACGGCTCCGTTGGCAAAAGTTCATTAGTGTGACCTCTTTGCTTTCCCCTGCTGTCTGCAATACGGTGCCAGCTCGCCAACAGTCATACTGCTTCACCAAATCTCAACTAACTAGATTTTATATGAGGCGCAGTCCACTCATTTGCACTGATTTAATCAGATCTCACTCACTAAAACAATAACATGTGTCCTTGGGTGAGTCACAATCATGTGTGGGTGAATGAGCAACCAAAGGTTTGTAACAAACAAGCTTACTGTCATGAAACAACATTTTGATGCCCCTCATTTGCTTAAAGTGCAACAGATGCTCACAACTAACCAAAAACATCTGAACACCATCTGATAAAAGACATTATCAGGGTAAACTATGATTTAAACAGACCTTGAACGATTTCATGTACTTCTCAACTTTTTGTGGTAAATTGATGGTGTTGCTAAGCATTCGATTGAAGCTAGCCTTTAATGATATGTTTGACAGGTCATAGTTTCAACATGCCTATTACAACAAGCCAAAAACATTTCATGTTTCCAGCCCTAATCAAGATGGAAAGGATCTGAATTTCCGAACAAATAAACGCTGAGTTGGATCTTATCTAAGCAGTCAGCATGTTGGAGGCACATACACAGGGCACACAGCGGCCAAAAAGGAGCACAACCCAACTTGTGGACAGTCTGATGTTTGCTTTACTGCAAATGCAAGCAGAGTGTTGAGTTTGAACACCAAACTTCTGAAGTCATTTGCAGGCAATCTGGAAGCAATAGAGACATTAGTGGCTGACCATGGTCCCCATGCTCCCACACTGAGCTCCCACGCTGGGAGAACTGGGCCGGAACACTGGCCTCCTCCCCGAGAACCAGGGCCTGGGAACAGAGGCCCAGAGGTCAGCCTGTTTAATCTCTCTTCCCCTGGCACCAGCCTCACCCGGGGTATAGAACACTGATGCTAAAATATGCAGAGCAAGACATACATACATACATATGACTTTGAGTAGTTGAATGCACACCCTAAAGTTTAATTTTACTATTACATGTATCAAAAATCTCAAACAGAAGAAATCATTTCACTCATTTGAGGTTTTCTTTTTCATTTTGTCATCAGAAAACAAAATATCAAGGCTTATTTCTATATTGAATTAAATGAAAAGTTTCAGACACATGGCCACAGAAAGTGCATGGATTGGACTACAGGAAGGATCTGATCAACAGATGAGGGGTATTAGTCATCACCACACACCACATCATCATAACTCTTCACATAGGATGATAAATAAAGCATGGGAGTATTTTTGGAGTAAGGCCAAAGAATTAAATAGTCTAGATTGCTTCTGAAATAGGGAGATTTATAGAGCTCAGAGGGAGACACACTGAAGTGGGATATAAAGTATTTTTAAAACTGGAACGCCTGTCAGTGCCTCTGAGGGAAGTTTAGGGGAAATAACTTACAGCATGGGAGGGGTAACTGAGGTTAAGTTAGGGCATAGAGACTGTAAAGTTACTGAGTCGACAAGGTTAAGGAGGTAGTTATTGACTACATAAGCAAAAACCAAAGGCCGTAGGTGTCCACTTGTCAGCACCCAGGACATCTGGTTTCTTGTGGTGAAAGTGGAGAAGGTTGTGGTTTCTGTCTATTAAGCCAATGGGGAGTGATAACAACTATCCCTCTGTACTTAACGTAATGTTCCCTTTTACAGACTGTGAGCTATTATTGGGACACCAAGGGGGAAAGGGGTTTGGGAGATGGCCATATTTCTGAACTTGAATATACCTCATACCTCTGTCTATCTTTCTTTGTCTTTCTTGCTTCATTGCTCAACAGACGCAAAGCCCTGAGGATATGGCAGGGGAAGGGTGCATTTAGAGACTTATGGGGGAGCATCATTGGGAATGATAATGGAGCAGTGGTTGCATATTGTCATGGGAAGCACAGAGAGATATGACAATAAAGGTTATTGCACTGAACAACAGAACTGGAGCCAGTCCCAGTATTGAGTTTGAATCTTTTGCTCGTCCATTTTATCTCTGAATATAGATACAGCTTTGGAAAAATTTTCAAAACCAAAGAGTCCTACCATCACCGGACATCGCCAAACTACACACATTTCTAGTCAAGCTGGTTTGTTAATGCCCAAATGCACACATGATCATTCTGAGTCAGATCAGCACATCCATAGCCAAGTGATCTACATTGAAGAATCCAAAAAGAAAAGAGAATGTGTCATTTCTTGGCTTTGCAATGGAAATGATGTGGCTGGGCATGTCAGAACAACATGTCTCTTCTTCCCCACACCCTTCAAAACACTTATTTTGCCCTGTAATGCTTTGTTCCTGCAGCACTTGATTGACAGGAGACCTCAGTCACCCTATAACCTCTTGAACCACGATTTTCATTTTAAATCTTGTCTTAAGTAGCTTTGAATTTAGTGGCAAAAAAATCCAAGTATTAAATACATTTATAATCTGTTTATCCCACAATTTCACTGACACAGTTATATACTGTATCATATTGTGTAGATCATATAAAGTATTATGTGCAGGGAAATGTTTTCGAGATATGAAGGGAACTATTCAAATCCAATATCTCCTTTTTCTTGTACCCTTTTCCCTTTTCTCCAAAATTTAGCATTTGATGTTTTAGATCTTGATGGATATAAAGTGGATATGAGTAATTCAGAGCCATTGTTGCAGCAGAGTTGAAGAGGTTACATAATCTAATCAACAGACTGTCCAGATAGTTATCACTTCACTCACTTGGCAATAGAAATGCTGAGATAAGGAGCAATATTTTTTTTAAAAAAGCACTTCATTAGGTTAAATGTGAAGAACTGTGAGCTAGAGGCTGAGAAACAATGACATGAAAGGTTCAAAACAAAGGACATCCCCCTGCAGCGGGTTGTCAGATGATTCAGCTAATATGCATTGTCTATTTCCCCAGTAAAATAGTCTCCCATGGTTTCACATACATATTTAATAGCACAGAGTTCACTTCATTTACCTCCTTTGTCCACCTCAATAGATAAGTGCACAAAAGGCATGCTTGCTGGCAATCAACTGATGCATTCTAATGAGTTCTTTTTAGCACTGCCTAACCAGACTTGTTGAAATGTTGACAAAAATACATTAAAACTTCTAGATTATGATAAAATAAGATTATGATCAGTTTCCAGAATTTCCAACATTTTGAAAATATCTTACCTGAAATACATCTTCATCCAGTAGCCGCGTCCCAAACACAGTGACACCCTCTGTGCTGACTACAGCGTTGTCCCGTCGCAGCAGATCCAGGGTCTCTGCCTTCTGACAGTCCAAGTAGAGAGTCACAGACTTGTCCTGCACACTGTAGGCTATCCTATGCCATCTGAAAGAGCAAAGAGAGAAAAAATTAACTGACAGGCCAACCTTAGGTCTTCTGAAAATTGGAATGTATTTTGTGCCTTTGAGCTTGTGAAGGATTCATTTCTTCAACTCTTTTGATCAGGCCAAATAATTGCAGCAAGTGCTAGTCAAGAATTTTTTCCCTTTGAGGTCAATCAAGGTCAAGCACACAGAGAGCAGATGAATCAGACTGCAGAAATGTGAGACCCGCCTCAGATTTCAAGGCTTGGAAAAAATTATACATCCACAGTTTATATAAATTACACAGTGCTGGTGAATCTGATCTGTTAAACACATATCAGATATAGTGTGCTGCCAAATCAACACAAGGGCAGATATTTCATTGATATATAGTCTAATGACATATTACAGGCCCTCAGTCTACCCACTTTCCATCAGCCAGGTTGATCTTTTTGAAGATAGGGTACATGTCTGGTGTTGGTTGCCCATGCTGGTCCTCATACAAGAAGACAGGTGAGCGGCCCACTTCGAGCCCAAGTTGCTGAACCCCCTGGTCATCATACACAGAGAGCAGGAAGAACTGGGAACCCTTTTTAGCTCGCACAGTAGCCATCAGGGAGAAATTCATGGGAAATTTGAAATCTGGAAGAAAGGAGAGGAGAGGAACGGAGTGGAGAGGAGAGGAGAAGAGATTAGAGGAGAGCAGAGGAGAGGAGAGATGATGTTAAGTCATAGCACAGCGGGGAACAAACATTTTTATAACATGCAGGCACCCCCTGCTGCCAGTGAGACCTGAGTAAAGATAATAATGATGAAAAATATTGCCCGGGAAAGCAGTGAGCACCCGCAAGGAGGCGTAAAGAGAGTTCAAAGTAAGATTTCTTAAGGTTTTAGTGAAAGAAGAATCCTTTACTGAAGTGACATGTTTGTGTGCTTTTCAGACATCCTCAAGTATTTCATTGCTGGGTAGCACTGGAGGCTACACTGTATATGGTTTAGTAGGAAAAAAGTCCACTACCAGGAAAAAGCTGTTTGGTGGGAGCACTGAGCTGGATCTTTTTGTCTATCCTGTAGGCCAGGTCTGATTCCTCCATCCCCTTCCTGCTGGTGCAGAGACCAGCCTCCAGGGACACCCCCTCCATGTTCTCTGACAGCTTCAGCACTCGCAGAACATCAATGGGATCAGCTGGGAATAAGAAGAAAGATCAAATGAATCACCTGCATGTAGTTATAGATAAAAGAAATATGGTGTTTAATTTGTTCATTTCATGATCACAGACTCTCTAACTCTGTCTTATTAAGCGAGGTATTGTATCAAAACACAAGGAGGAGCATGTGGCAGATGGCGGCAGCATGCTTATAGTCATGTCAGTCTCACAGTTCCATTCTGCCACTGTCACAGCCCTTTGGTGTCTGGCTCAGTTAAGTGCTGGTTGTTACCAAGCTGAAGAGCAGGGTTTAGTGTGGCTGGAAGGTGGTCTTAAAAGTGGGGAGGCTTCCTGCTTCCTAGGAGTCGGAAGAGACAGGCTCCTCTGAGATGTGGCGGCAGGTGGCCAGGCTTCTGTGGTTGTTATTATAGGACAGGGGTGGTACAGAGCCTAACCCATAATCCTACTGCAGCACACCTGACAGCTGACACCTGCACACAACTTACCCTTCACCCAGCAGGGAACAATATGTCCGCATCGCATTTATCACAATTTGAACACTTAACTGCCATAGATAAGCACTGCAAGCATTCTCCCTCCCTACTCTGTTATTCTCACTGCATCTGTCCTAACAAATCAGCTATAGTTTTTTATTAAACCCTCGAAGCTCATTTTTACTGAATAAAAGAAACATTTAACAAACAATAGATGATGTGTTCCCCTGTTTCATGTATTTTCGAAATACGTTTGGAAATATATGGAAAAAAAGATGGCTGAGATACTATCGTAATAAAATGAGAATAATATTATTCTCATGATAATTCTTGAAACAAGCACATTTTACTGCAAATAGGAAATCTGATCTCATCAATTGTTAAAATGGATGTTATAGTGTAAATATATAGAGTATTAATATGCAATTAGTACAGCAACTATAGATATGAGTTTTCTCCCAGTGGTGGGTTTCTCCCATTATAATGTTGGCTGCTCATGTTATTAGATGTTCTGTTGATAAAGTGCTGCCTTGAGCATTAGGTAGGATCAGAGCTTTCTGTGCAGCCAGTCTCCCCCCAGCTGCTATAGAGAGCCTGTTCGAGACAACTCAGCACTTAGCATTCCAGGCATCTCAAATGAGGATCCTAAACCTAAATTGCCTCCTGTAGCTCTCCCCGCTCATACAGAGCTCACCTTTTATTCTCCTCGTTAATTAAACATGTGGAGAGAGTTTACCGTTGCCCAGACATTGCTTACAAAAAAGCACCATGTTATATTTTATGGCATTATTTATTTGCCGAGGCCATTTATTCCAAGCAGCTTTGAGAGCTCACCCTCTCAGTCCCCTAGCATGGCAACGGGGCTGTAAATAGGTTAAGCTATGAATTACAGCCAGGCTCCAACAATGGAAAATATTAGGAACAAATCTAAAGGTAAGACCTCAGGGCTTACATTTTCAATTTATACAGAGTAATAAACAAGCTGCATGAATTAAATACTTACAGAAGTTGCTGGTTTCTAACAACAGAAACCCCAGGCTGTTTAACAAGTGGCACCAATAAAAGTTCACCCACACACAGTCTTTTAAGATGATTTTCAAATCTGCTCTAACCATCATGACAGTGAACCAAGGGCTAAATGTCAAGGAATAATGTATCCATTGACTTTAAAAGGTCGACACTACCATACCATAATGTGTAAGAAGGTCTGGGGGTGTTTGTGGTGTGATGTTTTTTAAGAAAGATTCATAAAAATTGTATTGAAGCTTCTTCTTAAAATTAAAATTAAATTAAAAGCTTTACAATACAGGTTAAGCTTACTAGTAAGTATTAGGGCCACATGAGAAAAGAACGCAACAAGATTAAACTCGACATGACGACTTTAAAGTCAGCACTTCGACATTGAATTCGAAATGTCGAGAATAAATTTGAAATATCATGCTGACTTTAATCTCAGCGTGTCGATATTTAAGTGTACTGCATGCAGGTGTAACCATCGATATCCTTGCATCTGCCCAGTTCCAGCGATTTCAGTTTGCAAGAATGCAGCCACTTCCTCCAAATTTGTATGGTTTATCCTTCTGAAAAGACACAGTTTTCGGCACAACCTTTTCAACGTTCTCACACTTATGGTAACATTGTGTTTCTGCGCTAAAAGAGCGAACATTTCTTTGTTGCTAAAACCAGTTCTGAAGTACATCTACACCAACCGGGCCAACTGATTGCTAGTTTTGTCGAGAATAGAGTCGACATATCGTGATTAAAGTCTACATGACATGCCAATTTTATTGTTGAAATTTTGACTTTAATCTCAACATGTCGACTTAAATGTCAACACGCTGAGATTAAAGTCGGCATGATATTTCAACTTTATTCTCGACATTTTGAGTTTAATGTCGACACGGTAACTTTAAAGTTGTCATGTTGAGTTTAATCTTGTCGCGAAAAAAAAAAGTTTTCCTCATGTGACCCTAATACTCCGTTGTACTAGTGTAACAAGCTTGACTTAATGATATTTATTTTAAAGTCAGAGTCAAACACAACCCTTTATTACTTAAGCTAAAGCCTCATCCTTCATTACACATAAAAGCATCTGCATATATAACAGTTTACCTTACGCAATGTCTGTGTCCTAATCCTTAATATTTGTATTTAATTATAGGAGGAGTAGGTAGTCTTATTCTTTGTCTGATCCCAGGTGATCTCTTTGTTGAACTGTTGTGGCTTTGTTTGATTCCTGACTGCAAATCAACATCCTTTGGGATAGAAAAGTGGAAGTTTGTGTTTATCTATCTCTCTGTCTGTCTGTCTATCTATGTGTCTTTCTATGTAGTTCTTTCTTTTTCTCCCTCTGTCTGTGATACATACTCATGTACAGGGAGGAGGGCAGTGTTTGTAACAGTCTGAATAGTGTTCTAAATTGAAGCATCATGGGTCTCATTATACTGGATTCTTGGATTTCTGTCAGCTCATCCGAAACAGCCCTGACAAAATGGCTTTCAAACAAACTAACACAATTAACTTTTCAGCACAAGAGCTTCAGTCTTTTCAAAATTGTTCAATTTTAAGCAATATAATATGGCGTTGCACCTGTATGAACCATATTAATTATATTTCAATCTAAAGCACACTGAGCTTTAAGGATGAATGTTGCGCAATTCTAAACATGTTCCAGCAATGACAGGAGACTCTTGAACTCTCACACTCTTGAGACAACAAAGTCGAAATGTGCAACAATGCCACAGGGAGAAATCTGAGAGAAGCAGCTGATATTTCTCAGAAAGAAAAAAAAGTATTGGCTTTCACAGTGATCTGTCCTTAAAATGTGCATGGAATAAAACACCCAAATTGTGCAATATAAACGTATGATGGATAAGTTTGGAAAGCTGATATGAAAGACATGGGAAGAAACTTAAAGGGATGCCCTGATAACTGCTGCTGCAAGACGAGAAAATAGTTGGAAAGGAATTACCATTTTTCTGTGAAATGTCCCTCCGCCCATGAATCTGGCATCAAAAGAAACCCCAGGCAAATGGAAGGCTGCCATATGAAGTCCAGATCCATGCAGCAATCAACAAAACAAAGTTATCTGTTGTCTGCTTTGGATTAATTTATATCACCTTGATTTGCGGCAATTTTGGCAGCTGTTCTACCTGTCCTGCAGCACTGAATGCCTGAGAAGGCTTTGCTTGCATCTCATTAGGCTTTGTGGTAAAACATATCGTATGCATACCTCACCTGTCAAATGATGTTTCCTTTAGAAAGCTTACGGAAAATCAACATTTCAAGAACACTTGGATATTGTTACTGATAGAACTTGCTACTTAGTGGTGACCCAGCTGCCCTCAGCAGCACGCTATTCCAATTTGAAGATATGGCTCAACAAGTTTGAAATAGCATCATGTAATCTCTAAGGACTGATGACTCAGAGTGTTTTCCAATCACAGAAGGAGGTCAGAGAACATGAGAAACATCCAGCTTTTTTCAGACATCCTGCATTTTTTGGACAGTTGTGACTGACACATATTGAACAGTATGTAATGTATAAGCAGGCACATAATAATGCAGATTAAAACACACATTTTACTTGTAAGATTTTTTCTTGTTCTTGTGATTTTCTTTATGGGTTAAAAACTGTGCCCAGCAACAACGTTGTCCACACTTCCTGACAGAAAAGTGCAGCTCCCTCTTCACCTCACAGATCCAGCTTTATCCTCGGAAAATGCCACCAAACACTCTACATCTGTGGATCTTCTCTGTCTGTGTGACAACTGAAACAGCCTCTCTATGCCCTGCGGTCATACAACTCAGCACCACTTCAGTCATATATGAACATAATGTGTTCTCTGTGTTTCTAAAGTAAATGTCTCTGAAGACATTCTTCATGACTCACACCACCTACACTCCCAATTCAGCCTGAAAATACCACTCACTCTCACACAATGCTACACTGTCAAAAACTATTGCGCCTGGGAACTGGGGAATTTTAACAAGACATGAAGCCAAAATGAATCTGGGCAATGAGAATTTCCCATAGTATTTTGGACCACACCCTGAGATGAGTGGAGGAAAAAACTTCCAATTATTGTTTGGAGATACAGCATATCTGTATCTTATTATAAATGACATGACAGTTCATGACCAGGTGCAGAACATGTGTACATCAAGCAGACTGTTATAGATTTGTAAACAACTCTTCTTCCATTTCAAATCTTTGTCTACTGAAATTCCACTTTCCGTGAAAACTACTGTTGAAAGAACAATTTGAATCAATTTCACAAGCTGTAAAACAGATGGTGATTAATAATAGGAAAATAGTGACAGATTCAGTGGAAGTGGTTGAGTAAATCCAGACACAGTTTCTTCCAGGCTCCGTGAAGAATAGCCTTAATCTAATTAGCAGTGGGTGTGACCCCCCGTCTGGGTCACTGCTGTGTGCGGACAAGAACGGGGAGAGAAGTGAGGAGAGATGATACACTCTGAACAAATTAAAATTTAAAGTGATGAATAAGATTGATATGCTAAATACACCCATTTACACCTGCATACAGTTTATAGCTCAATTATGACACCTACAGAAAAAAAAATCAACAACACTTTCCACCTCTGCCTTTGCCAAATTTTCTCAGTTCACCTGGCAAATGCTCTGTGCTCTTTTACTTGTGTACTAGTGTATCACAAATGTGACAAAGCTAAATTTAACACAGAGACAAAGGCATCTGTTGCCTGGAAGAATGCAAACTCAGAGGGAGAGATATTTATCCCACTGAATGTGCTTTGTAGCTGTGTCTGCTTTCAGTTATCACTGTAGCAAGTCAAATCAGCAGTTGTGCAGAAGACTGCTGAGAATGGGTTTTAACATAGTCTGAGGGGTTATGGGTTGTGAAGTAATGAATATTATTTCAGCGTTCAGCCTCAACTATATTGTTTGTAATACCGCACCATTAATATTTATATGATTAAGTTCTGTAGCCTAATATGTACACATGGGGAGATACAAGAAAACTAATTAAATGCGAACACAGAGGTGATGACCGATGTTCGAAATACTGCAGCAACATTTCTGCAAGAAAAGGGCTGTGGAGTTTTTATGCTGAACTGCACAAATACTGAAGAATCAAAGGGCCAGTAAGAAATGTTCTGGATCTATTTGCAATTTTGTTTTTTTTGTTTTTTTACAATGACATGGTATTGATGATTCCTCCCCAACCCTGAAAAACGGTATGTATTAATGACGGTGATAATCATAGTTATTCATTTTTATAAATATAAGAATTTTATGCAATTCTTCTAATTGCATAAAATTGCATAAAATTATTTGTGTGTACGAGTATGTTGTGGAGTGAGCTGTCAAACGAAGTGCCCTTCAAGGGATTAATACAGTTGTCCTGAATCTTGAATCTTGAATCTTAATTTGGGCATCATAGTCTTCAGGTGATCTGGGAGGAATATCTCCTATTGGACAAAGCTGTATGTGTTATACATACAGTACAGACAGTGTGACCATTTCTGGTGGAATTGCATTTACATAATATATACAGCACTGCTGTGGATCCTCCGACTGACCCTTTCCTGACTACATTTAATTAACGAGACATGAATGACTGAACCTCTCATGCCTCAGTATTCACTGTATTATGTATGATGTATCAGATCAAACGCTCCTGTCAATTACACCAATGCAGTCCCTATATTTAGCTCAGCCAACCTTATAATCGTAACATTTCCTTGTCATTAATAATGGATTTACACCAGTTTGTGTCTTACCTTTGAGATTTTGGCATTACTGATTTACAATTACTGAGTCACATAAATAATCCGCCACTTCTCTTTGCTCATTTTGTACAACATGAGGAAAATACACAAATCATTTAATAAAATATAAAAATAAAACACATTTAAGATTATAGGTAAATAACCGAAAATGTTGAATGTGAATGTGTGCAATTAAAATGGGTCAGTGAATGTGTCCTGTAGCTTGGCCTCACTGTGAGTTACTCTTTTGGTATTAAAGCTGAATGATTCTGGTGGAATCTGGTTACAGATTTCCCTCCAATTCACATCAGCACCACATTCTTCAATCTCTACAGTTTGTTCTGCACATGTTTTTTCACAGCTTGATGGGCCACAAGGCCAAAAGCTGCTGGGCCCTTAGAGAAAACACCTGCCCCACAAGGCCCTGAACTGGGCAGACACTACACGCAAACATTCACAGAAACACACATTTGTACTTCTATACTTGTGAGGAGATTCTTGCACTACAGAAAATCCATTCCCTTACCATAATCTGCACTGCATGCCTAACACTAGCCCTCAACTTAGCCTGACCCAATTTCTAATCACTAAATTCCCTTAAAGAACTGGGTAAGGGGGTGGGGGTAGCTTGTGAGAATGTCTGGTCCTCAATAATATGTAACATAACACACTACCAGATACACACACACAAACACACACACAAAATTCCTCATGCACATGCGCATGCATAGCACACAAACCTAAAGCAGAGAGGCGTACATACATACAAACATGCGTGCATACACATGACCAAGCCCATTCAAGTTTCAACCCCAAGCCTTCACTTGGTTGCTCAGACATCATAACATTGAGACAGCTATTAGCATAGCACTATATGGTACACACATACACAGTATGTGTCAGTAGTGAAATCATCAACAAGTGGTGGGTCTCTCTAAAACTTTGAGACCAATATCATTACGTAAATCATTGCTTAAACTGTAGTAGCATGGTGTCTACTAGAGGACATTAGCAAGTTCACAGAAGATGAAATGTGAGGAGGCCAACGTATCAAAGAAGGTAGCATATTGTTTTCAAGAGTATACAGGTGGCTTTGGTAAGAAAGCTTACTTCTGTGACCTCTACAAAGATGCACATGTGATGACTATGAACAACTATGATAACACTTCTCTGAGGCTCATAAACTGGGATAAAGAAGCAGATGACATGTAAGGAGACACTGCAAAGAAGTCAGCTCCTCTGATGTCTGCTCATTGCAATTCTACAGGGAGCATCTTCAACTAGTCCCATGGAAAGCTGCCTGAAGTATCTAGTGATCAGAAACATAGAAGCCTAAGGGGAAGGGGGTTTCTGAGTTTCTGGAAGCCAGATGTGCGTTAAATAATATAGATTGCCGTCCAGCGCCATAACGTGTTTAAACATCATTTCTACATATTAAAGACTTGGGAGAGCTCCAAACAGTCTGCCTCATCAAAACGTCTGAGAAGCAGTTTGAGTTGATACACATACAGCATTGGTAACTAGGGACAGACATCAGCATCTCTGGCGCTTCTGATGTTTGATGTTAATGTTCATTAAAATAATGCAAACAGTAGAAGACACTACAGCTGCAATGGGCATAAAATTCCCTTTTCCTCTTTTCTACCCTGCTAAATTCAGCTGCCTTTTTCATTTGTTTTCATTTGCCACTAATTTGTTACTGGATCAAAGGGGAACAAGGCTTGCTGTCTTCTTTTGGGAGTCTGATGCAGGATTGGCAAAGAGGCTGGATCAAACAGGACACAGTGAGTGGGCTGTTCGCACAATTTCCCCTCTGTCATACAACCAGTCAGGGATGAGACAGGACATAAGCAAGAGGAGGGAGATGATGTAAATCAAGAGATAAGGCATATAAAATAAAAACAAACCATCCTGTTTCCAAGACTTTGAATGGACCAGAAACAAAAGAAAAGAAAACCAAACAAAAATGTGTTGAGGCAAAAGAACAGAGGATTCTGACTGAAACTAACCATGGACGTGTGCAAGAATGTCTCACTTCCTGTCAGCAAACATGACTACAAAGTGCTTTCTCATCTCTCTTGAACACACACAGAAGGGATATGGGAAAACATTCTTGCACTGTAGTACACACAGACACATGCACACAAACATTTGAGAACAAACCACATGTACAAGACTGCCATATCAGCACCGCCATATGTCCATGCACTTTTAAATCATCTCAGCCTCTAACATCACAAGCCCTCATACGACAGCAGTGGAGACCACAGCCACTGTGTCAGTTGAATGTGATTATGTCAGTTGGCTCGCTTCCCCCTGCCGTCTCGTTATTTCAGCCCATGAATTCCAACAAATCCTGCCAACCATAAAGTGGGTGCATGTGGAGAGTCACCAGTGGAAATGAGGCACTTCTGGTGATGACAGGGTTAACCTCTGCTGTTGAGACATGTCACTCCACCAAGACGTCTCTAAACCACAGCACCTGCAAAAAAAAGGTCTGTTGCTGGTTGATACTCAGGACACAGTCACTGGGCATGAAGGCCTGTGTTGGTGATAGATAGCAGTAGGCCAAATGACATACAGCATGTATGCACAAGCTGGTTGTTACTGGCTATCTTGGAAATGAGGAAGTCTTAAAATGATTGATGCACTTGGCGAACACATTTGAAAGTGCAGTTAATGTGGACTCTAGGTCACTGTGACGAACACACCAACACAGCTGTTAGACAGAGAACAGGCCAGATTCTTGCAGATGGATCATTGAAAAATGAGTCACTACACTCGATAGTACTAGACATAGTGGGGTTAGGTCACTTACATTTACAGCTATCTAAAATATGACTTGAGGTTGTAGCCTGCAGTAAGACATGTAAAATGTGTGCCAGAATAAACATATCTACAGTATAGCAGTAAGAGTGTTAGTGCTAAGCGCCTTCACTTAAACCTATGTGAGCAGAGGGAACATTAAACAGATCCATGACAGGAATTTTAATCTACTCAGTTTGGTCAGTGTTCAGCCATTCACCTCTTTCTCAAGCCAACGTTAAACCTTGTCACAGTAAACCGACACTGGTCACAAGCAAACTCAAACATGACATCATATATTTCTTGAGGTCGTTGCAAGTCATACAGCACACCTGACGCACGCAGGACGCGTTAAAATCAAAATGTGCGCATTGTGCAATTGTAGCCTATGCATATACAAATATACTTTATACATAATTGAAAATCATTTGCACAGTTCGGAAAGGTGCCGACAACTGCTAACAATGTGATCTCATTTGAGCTCACTCATAGTTGTAATCCCAGCCTGAAGCGACTCAGTCTGTTAGACAAGAAGCAGCATCACCAAAACATTTACACGGATTCAAAGCAGAGACATCCAGAATTCAGAGTGAACCTTAAAAACAGAGTTAAAATCATGTTTTTGCGCTAATCTCTGTTTGTTGGCTAGTGGCCAAGTGATGAATGACTGTGTCTGAGAAAAGTCATGGAAACTTGATAAAGTGGAAGTGTATCATCTACAAAATGCACCACAGCCTGGACTATCGACATTTTTTTCAAACTTATTCTAGCATATATAGCTAATGGACATCTTTATTTAACTGCAGGTGTTCAACTATATACGTTACCAGCTTGTGTCGTCGTAAAATGAAGTAGGATCAACACAAACAGCGATATTCTCGTGCGCCCCCTGGTCCTTAATAAACGGTCCATCCTTTCCAAGCGGGGACCCCCCTGTGCCGCCGCCGCCAAAACTTAATAACTATTGCAGAAGTTGTGTTTGTAGGGAACTAAGCAGCCATGCGGGCAGGAAAGGAGAAAAGCCAGTCTGTAGTTCCACTTGCTTGAATGTTGGAGAAGTTTTGTTGTGGTGGCTCCTCTCAGTTTCGCTCTGTCCCTCTCATTCAATTTCTCCCTCTCACCATCACTCCCTCCCTCTGCACTCCACCTCCTCCGCCTCTTCCCTCCCATAGGACGGTGTCCTGGGACGCATGGATGAGCAGTGCGCCTCCAGAACATCCATAAATCAAGGTAATAGTTCCCGATAATTTGTTAGGTCTCACTTCTCAGAGGTGACCATTACTGACAGAGGTGATGTGGAGAACAACGCTCTTACATGGAAACCTGTCTGTTTGCTTTTTTTCCCTTCTTTTTTGTGTTTTACTTAACTGGCCAGTGTAGGCCATTAGCTATATTATCCATAGAGACTATAATAAAATACACAGGATCTATGCATGGCAATAATGGATTTGACAACATGTCTCAGTGATTGCATCCATTGGCCATCATCATTATTTATGATGCAGTTTCAGATATCTCATTAACTATTTAATTATTGGTATTTGTCCAACAGATTCCTGAATTTAACTTTCACCTGACAGTGAAGATCAGAGTTTGCTCAAGCTGGATGATGTACAGTATCTAAGCTTTGGACTTCACAGCATTAAATTCACCTTAACAATACAGCACTCATAGCCATTTCAAGGAATGATGTTGTTGCAAACCAGGGCAGGTTATCTCCACCATCAGTCTAATCTCAGCCCAGTGTTGGAGCAGCATCTCTGTAATGTTTGTTCAGGCTGGAGCTTGACCACTGTGAGGCTGCAGGCTAAATCACCTCAGGTTAGAGGTTGCTGACTACTGACAGTGCACAACTGATCAGCTTTAGTTAGTTCAGGGGCAGGCACACCTGGTTAGAAACCATTATCTGAAACAATAAGATTTATTATTGCACAGCTGCTAACAACATCCCAACTTGTAAAACTTCCTAATGTCAAAAAAAAATTCAAAAGGCAGTTTCCACCTAACAGAAACATTAATTTTGCATGTTTAAACTTTAAAATATTGAAAAGACGTATTTGTGTGTTTCTCTGTTTTGTCATAAACATCCATCCCAATCATCTGCCAAAATTTGAGCCAATACAGTGCTGATCACCTGTGGAGGCTACATTCCTGCCAGAAGTTTAATTAATTATAGGAAGACTGTGGTATTCAGCTGAGACATGTTCTAAGACTTGTGTAAACCTTGTCTAATTGGAAAATTACCAAAGACAACATTTTTAGAGTCCAAGCTACAACAAGCCCTTCTAAAGTAATTGGAAGCTGAAATTGCATAGACCATAAGGAGAAAATTAGCCTAACCCCAAGAAAGAAGACTCTCAAATCATAGAAAAAAAGGGTGAAACACACCCATTTAAAAGCCACAATTCTCTCTTTTATCCAAAGACGCTGGTGCACATGATTTCTAGCTAGCAACTCTGTGTCAGAAATTAAGCAACACTGATTAACAGACTGGTTAGAAATCCAAAACATGGAAACACTTACACATGAGTGAAAATGTAAGATGCAATTTTAAAAATCCTCCTTCAAGTTATTAAAAATAAGGGGCCCCATACAAATATGAGAGGAAACAGATACATCCCTGTGCCTCAAGGACACTAAATTATATGTGCATATGTAGAGTGATTAGAAGTAACACAGACAGCCATAGGAGTGAGAGATATAAGAAGGTTTGACCGAAACACCGAGATAAGTGGACAGATTGAGGTTGATTTGGTAGGTAAATAAAGGACGCCCTGACCTCCCACTGTCTCTGCTCTCAGTACCAGCTTAGCCAGCCTGAGTCAGAGTCACATTCCTAGCAGCTTTTAGCAGATAGTTACCAAGAGTCCATTGGATAGTTTGAGCTTTGGGTGAGAAATACTTCCAGAGCATGTGCTATGTTCCTTTGTTCCACTACTGGACTTGTGCAACTCACAATTGTACAAATCCAATGATTAATCTCTTTGTATTTTGATTAATCTTTAAAGCACACAGGAAACAATAAAAAAAACTTTACAGCACATGGTGTGATTTGTGATGCACAGGAAAATTGGAATTAGAAAGTCACTTCTTCTGTTTGTTAACATTCATTAACTATGGGGTTTTAATATATCAGACTGATAATAATGAATGCATAGTAAATAGATTATCAATTTTCAAGATGATGCAATCAAATGCTGCTAAAAAAGTGCTTAACATGGAGAATTCATTCAATTCATGCTGTCGATCTCTTTGCCCTGATAATTGATATGCAGAAACCAGCTGAACCACTTTGTTTTACATACACTTCTATTGTGCAGAATGCCAAGCTACTACATTACACTCCATATGTTTTTTGACATGAAGTTATGTATTAATGGTTTGAAGAAAATCACAAATGAAGTTTGGCAAGAAATCAATCTACCACTGACATTGTAGAAGGAAAATAAATGCTCACAGATGTGTAACATTGCATGGAAACTCTCTTTCTGTTTTCTGTTTTTCCCGTATTAAAGTTTTACTCTTTTGTAATTCTTATTTATTTATTCTGTAATTACTCCCAGTTACATAGATTAGGCCTACAGTATTGCAATTTGATGTTTATCCTCAGCATGTGGTATGGTGTTACAAATTGGAAGTATCTCTCTCTCTCCCTCTGCAGGTCATTCTGTGCTTATAAATGATGGTTAACTCTTCTTATCATTTTATCACTGTGAGGTTGGAGGGGGATGTGAAGAAATCTGTCATCACCTTATTCCAGGCCCAGTGAGGCATAGTGAAACCTTATTAATCCTCAAGAGGAGAGGATGAGCATTTAGGATTAAAGAACCCTAATATGTCCTTCAATTGAGTCTGCCTCCGGTCTGCTTCTTATGTTGAAGAACCTGCCAGAACAGGACAAAAGGCCAACTGTCAGGGGAAATATGCATGTGAACTTTCTGAGGGATTATGCGACCGACTCTTTCAGCTTGCCAAAAAAATGATTTATGTATGTTTAAAGGGGAAAAATACTTTTAAAGCTATGTTTTTTGTTATCTAGTATGCAGTCATCATGAAGTAGTGACCTTACAAATCATCTTACACCATCACTTCTTAATGGGATTGTGATGTCATTTCATTTAGTTGTATATTATGTGATAAAAAGTTGTTTTTAGTTTCTGTCATTGTGATATAATGTCTTGGTTTGTGGTCTGTGTGTGTGTGTGTGTGTGTGGGTGAGGTGAGGTGAAGCCTGACAATTTAATTTTACCATTTATAGCTGAATTATAAAATGAGTCACAAATAACAACTACAGTTTTATTTGCACGTGGAGATCTTGAGAAATATTAGTCTGCCACACATGTGACACGGAAGAGAAGCTATGTCCTCACTGTTAAAGGTGAACTTTTTTTTAATGGATGGTGTAAAATGTGTGTTTTGCCAGTGAAAAACAAAAAATAAGTATAAACAAAAGAAAAACAGGCCCTGAGCATTTGCACATTTTGCGTGTGGGGGATAATGTCGGTTAACCCATGTCAGAGGCTGATAAAAACCCTGATCTGTGAAAGAACCTCAAGAAAAACGTGAATTGTGCCACCCACTGACTGCTGATAGTATCTATATATATATCACACAGCATGTGTTCTTACTTAAGAGCTTTTACAAAACCACACCCTCTGAATCCACCCTGCAATAGGTATTTTGGGTTCACCTGGCTTCAGTACAAGAGAGCAGAGTGAGAGCATCAGACAGGACTCTGCATCAGACAGGGTAAGACTGGCTGCGAGGTATTTCATCACAACTGCACTAAAGCATACCTTAACCAATTATGTTATTTGGAACTGAGAAAGAGCCTTATTATTGAGCCTTGTTGAAAATAAGCAAGAGCTGTGCTGTGATTGGATGCAGAGCCATGTTATCAGACATACTGTATTATTCCACAGAGTCACTTGCTACACAATGCCTCAATTAAGTTGCCAAACTGAGGTTGAGGCCATGAGAATGTGTGTGGAAATCTTACACTGGCCCAGTAAAGGGAACTGCCAGCCTGGTGATAATTATAATCATTAGAGATGATGGGAGACTAAACTAACTAACATCTATGGGCTATGTCTGTTAAATGAACTACTCAAACATATACACTAAATAAACTCGACCAGCAACCACACTCAATAATGGTTTTGATTTCTAAATGACCACACAATTTAGTTAAAGAATGGTACAGGGGCACTTAAGGTAAACTGAAATACAATTCAAAACAGCAGCTTGGATTCCAGCTCTCAATAAATCAAATTTTCTTGCAAATATGCTAGAAAGGTCAGGGATGACATTGAATTAGGTTAGTGTAGTAGATATTCAGCCTGCACAAGGAGCTTAAGATAAAGTAAATGAGTTGGTCTGAAGAGTTCTGCAACATGGTGCCACAGTGGCTAAATGAACAACCCCCCTTGAAATCCATCTGAGTACTTTGTTTGCCTGAGATTGGATCTAAATGGCACCATGTTGTTTCTCTTTGCTTTCTATTTTCACAACCCTACCTGAAAACCTTTGAATAGCCTATACAGTAAGTGGTAGTGTTCTCTGTGTTTCAGCATGTGACCATGAAGAAGTCTACACAACAAAAAACTGCTTCCTATATATTTAAATTAACTATGATGATCAGCAAAATGAGTTTTTGAGTTTCATCATTCATTTCATAATTTAAGTAATGCTCTTCAGCAGGCACGAGCCTTATGTAGGAATAAATGATGAGTTGTAGATAGAATATATCTCTATAATTGTCTCTAAGAATGTCATTCACTAGCACTCAGAGATGCCCCATTATGATCTTCAGTGTGTCACTGCTCACAAAACACTCTCTGTAGAGTGTTCATTGTGTGTGGTCTGCAGCTGCAGCAACAGTTTTAACTCTCTTCTTATGGTACAGCTCGTGGGCTATTCTTTTAGCACTTTCAATTAGCACTGCTCTCTGTGTCTGCATCTGAACAGCTAAGAACACTTTCCCAGCTCTCTGCTCTTTAAGTCTTTGCACCAATTCTTTTCTGTTTTTAAGTCTCCCTCCCGCCCGCCGACCCCCAGCCACTCTTTCCCTTCGTTTCTTTCTTTGCTTCTATTCTCATGAAGTTTGCATTCCACACCTCCTCTGCAGACTACACACAAAAGAGCAGAAAGCGCCAATGCTGACCAGTGGCAAACATTCCAGTCCTCTAGGCTCTTTCACACAGCCTAGAATCCTTCATCCCTCCAGTGGCTTTGGCTAGAGTCTGTCTCCTGTCCTAAAGAGGAGCAGGAGAGAACAGAATACATGGGATAGTCAGTCTGATACAATTAGGGAAATCTATGGAAATCAGTAGAAATTACTAAACAGGCAAATTGTTATATTTCAAGGTAATTCAAAATTGATTGTATTATTTGAAACCACCAACTGTTTCTTCACTGATTTGTGATGTGCATAATAACATCAGCAACAGAATCTTTATATAATCACTCTATCCATCTCTAATTATGATGAGTGAAAACAGACACTGACTTTATAAAGTCAGCTGGAATACCAGTAAAAGATCCAAGAGCTGCTCATGTATCCTTAAAGTTTGTACACAGGAAATTGGCTATGAAGCTATAAAACTGGGTTGAGATGGGATGGAGGTGTCAGCTGCCGGTTAACATGTCTGTGACTTGGACTTCGATATAGAGGTTACGGATTATTTGGGCCCAGAGCACAGCTGGAGTATTTTCAGGTGTCAGAGGAGAGCAGTGAGAGTTCTAAGGGAGGCTGTTAAAAATCAGACTGCTACAAGGAGGGTTAAATACTGTAGGTACATGTAGTTTAGAGGCCCAGTAGAGAAAGTAGAGAGGAGAAAGGTTGGGGTGAAAGGGGAGGAGAGTTTACATGGCAAAGCATGTATGGGCTTGTATATTTTCCTCCCCTTTGTCTCGTTCCTCACTCCTTCTGTGTCTCAGTCCATCAGTCCTTTGAAATTCCACAAATATAGCTTGAAGGCCACGAGACATCACTGGCTACCTTTCTTCACCTCCATCTACAACTGTCCATTTTCTCTGGAGGCCCAAGGGAAAGCATGCCAAAACGCCCCTGACCCACTCAACTACTTTATTCTGGACAGTTTAGCACCAACTCCAGTGCTGGAGTGGTCATACGGAGTACCAGCAGCTTAACTGGGCCGCTTTATATTATGGGTTAGTGAAATAAAGCAAAATACTGTGACATACATTAGTATTTTTTCAAGTGTGTGACAGCAATGGGCCAGTGTATCTAATCTATCTAATGTATTGTAGTGTATTAATTAAGCCTTCTTATTTTAGTGGAGATAATTCTAGCTTCAACATCAATCTCTGCTGTGTTCTACTATTTAGAAATGACTTAAAATATACAATTTGTAGCAGATTTTATTTTTAATTATTGGGTAAGTTGGTAGACATGACATTTTCCTAGCCCAACACTTGCTGCTCCACAACAAGGAATATGCATTAGTTGGGATCTAAAGTCTAAAATTTTGTCAAATTAATTTTTCAGTCACATGAATATTGTACAAGCAGAAGACACTCTATTTTTGGTTCCTTATGATTTTGGTGATCTATTCTGCCTTTTCACTCAATGTCAGTTCCTCTGATGCCTGACATTTAAAATGTAACCAAATATAAATTTATAAACTAAAATGTCATTTTAATGCATGTTTCACATGGTGTCAGTAAAGATTTAAAGCTACTTTAACTGACAATGTCAATTATACTTTTATTATCTCATTGTTAAATTCTGCTTTCCGGTGAGAGAAATGGGTCATGGTTTAGGGATGTTCTAAATAAGCAGACATCAGCTTTGCGAGACAGCAAGAGGAAATTGGGCCTGAACTCAATGTAAGCTGACAGTCTGCTCTTTTATTACAGAGTCTTATATGTTGAGTTATATATGCATCACATGCTTTAATTTTCACAGCAAGGCTGAACGTGTCTAAACATCATCAGCCTGCTGGTTACTAGTTGACCCTTTATGGTCAGGGCAGGACTCCATTCATTGTCAAAATATTCTCCCCCCTGGGAGAATATCTCCTTTCAAAGTTATGACGGAAATGAATAGCTGCTCTTGGCGATGGAAGCCTGTCCATACGTAACCTAAGTTTACCCTCAAAAGAGAAAAATAGGCTTAAAAACACAGATATCCATTCCCTCTGCTGGTCTGTGTCTGTCCTCTACTTTCAGCTTTTGTCATGTCCTTATAGCCACCTTGATGCTTCACACTTTGTTAACATGTTAAAGTGGATATGGGGTTAAAGGGGTTAACCAGAGGGGAGGATTACAAAAGTGGGTCCTCCATTCATCAATATGTGTTTGTGTTCAAAACTATGTTTTATAGGGAAGAAATGTTTTTTGTCAGAATAGTCATATCAGTGAAATACTTACTCACATTTCAAAAGTTGGGGAGCAAATATCAACAGAGAATACACATAAACTTATGTAATCTTTCTAGGGTTACATAACAATGACATGCTTTAGACTTTGCACTTTTGTTTTTCTGATCCTGTCTGTCTGAGGGTACACCAACCTATAAAACGCATGCACATTAATCAATCAATTAAAAATAATTAATTCTCACTCCCCAGGGGTGGGTATGGGAGAGGGTGCAGCCCTCACAGTGATCCAACCCCACCTCTGTTGAAGGGGTTTTTTCATTTAATGTCTTTGCACAGTCAAACAATAAAAACTATTATGTAAAAAAACCTATATATTAAAATAATATATACATTATATACTAAATTGTATATCCTCTTGAAGAGAACAATTGCAGTATAAAGTCTATAATAACTCACATTATGCTGAACCCAAAACCAAATATGCTAATTATTCCATATTTTAATGAATGGATTTAATGCATCAAATATTAAAAAGATAAATATTTTTTACAGCTAACAAATGTCAAATGCAAGAGGAATGAAAATCAGAAAACATATTTAATTTGGGAAACCAGCTGATGTGTGGCTTTTGTAAATGGATGCAAAATCTGTTTAAGTGAATTAAAAATACATAAATAACTAGCTAAATGATTTACTCAGTGATTACTCCAGATTGGTCTTTGGACTATCCTTTAAGCTCATTCCTGCTTGGGTTTCAGTGTAAAAGTAAATAGGAGTCATAAACATAAAGGGTAGACTATGTAATCCTCCACCCTTTAAGAGTTTAATGTCATTGTGTCATATTTAGCAACAAGCCCAAACAAGGAAGACTCTGACTCTTGCACTATGGCCTTTCATTAGAGAAAAAGAAAGATCAGGTTTGAGATCTTATCAGAGGCACTTTGACCCTTTTCAACATCTGTCAATAACAGGGTCCACGATAGCCTGTTGCTCATGTTATCATCAACAAACCAAACAGAGAAGCAAAGCAAGACCATTCTTGTGTTTAGTTTATGTTTAGTTTGTAGCGATTCCATTATCATAATGTATTTGATAAGGTACTATGCACTAAGTGCCTCTTTAAATATGCTACACTTTTCCTTGCCACCAGATGGCAGTACAGTGCAGCATATTAAGTCACAATATTTAGGGTCAGCAATGGGTGACAAGTTTTATAATCAGTCAACTAAAGCTGAACAACCACTTGCTATGGGTTTACAGTCTGGGTAGAAATAATCGGCTGTAATAACTGTTATTAATATTACTAATATTATCATTATTATTATTATTATTATTATTGTTGTTGTTGTTATTGCTGCTATTATTATGATTATTAGATGACATCATACGAGTGGCCAAACTTCTTAAGGGCCCATTTAGATTTTGTGTTTAACGAAATGTATAGATTGAAATTAAAGATAATAAATGAAAATAACATGAAAAAACGAAAATAATGTTGGCTATTATTAAATATATAATGGCTAACATTGTAAGCCATTATAAGAATATAAACTCTAACATGAAGCAGTGAAGCAGTAACAGCATGAGCTCTTTGAATACTGTATGACTATTAGCACACGGTGATGTGTTGTGTTGGGGTCACCAGCTCAGAAATCAAATAAGCACTGCCCCCTCCATAACGCGCACGTGCGCGCATGCACGACACACACATTTTTAAGGAATTAACTTCATTTTAAAGGCAGGCGGTACCTATCAAGTAAAAAAAAAGCTTGTCTACCAGGGGGTGTTTGCGATGCCACGTCGTTTTTTTTGGTTAGTGATTTTATCGAACATGTGACTGCATTAGACGCTCACATGGCTGCCGTGGTTGCATGATCCGCTTTAGTTTTTTAAAGTCCGATAATCGGTAGCTCCCTCAGCAGCGACCATCCGGAGCAGAGGACCGCTGAAAAACACAGCGCCTATCCGGACAAATCATGGCGAACAGCGGGCAGAAAGTTGTGCTGATCACCGGCTGCTCCTCCGGCATCGGGTTACGAATCGCCGTCACGCTGGCCAAAGATGAAAAGAAGCGTTACCATGGTAAATGCGCTTTCTTCTACATTGTTTCTTTGATCGGACCTATTAGCAGGGTAAGCCTAGTGTGGTTCGCTTGAAAACCTATTCCGTGTTTACTTTTCCCTGCAACGCTCTGCTGTTGTACCAAGCCTCCTTTACGCACTAAGTTCGGTTGAGTTTCATGCGCAACGCTCAGTCTCAACGCGAATAAGTGATTTAGTGTAGTGTCCATTGAAATAGCTAACCCTAGTGATATCGTATCCATATCCTTTTGTGAGTACTGGGATTCAGTCGCCCCTTTGATTCAACTATTATCATCTGAAAGCGCAGTTTCCAGGGTAGGGCTCTGGAAGGATGCCGCTTGCCAGGCGGAATCATAAAAGGAGGCTTGTCAGTTCTCTTTCAAGTGACTTCTCCAGCACAAAGCCCCCTTTTTATAGCAGTGAATTGTTGACCGCCTGCTCCGGTTTAGTGCCGTGTCTAATGTGCCTATAGTCCCCTCACTGGAGCAAGAGTTGAAAGGGGGACAAAGTTTGAGACCTGTACAAGCGAGGGTTCACTCTAAAGCAAGGACCTTGTTTGAAGTCTTCATTGGTGCACAGTAGAGTTAGGGTGTCCTACTCTGACATTGTTGTTCAATGCAGCTCCTCTCCTGCTTCCCAGCCATCATTAATGTCACTCTAGGCATTGGGCACCCAAAACCTTTTCATGTCATGGAGCCTCAGATAGCATTACATTAGACTATCTTCCCACCCCCACCCCTCTGTTGGTAAGTGTTTGCCTACAAGACCCCCCTGTGACAAGAGTTTGCTGTTAGATGCGACTTTATCCACAATTGCGTAATAGCTGAGTTGACAGTGAAACCGATAATTACAGTTGTCATTTGCATTTTCTTATTCAACTAATTATAGCCATGCTAAGTCATCACTGTTCCTCTTTCTCCACTGTGAAAGGGTTCGTTCAAGTTTTCTTTTTCATTGGGGCCACTGGGGTCTGGAGGAGTTGATTACCATGAAATAAATGAGCAAAACAATAGCGATTAATTGTTCCCTTAACACTGGTTTTGAACACAAACTTTCCTTCTGTGTGACCTGCTCTCAGGAAAGCCACCTCTAAGCAATGACGCTGATCTGCTCCATTCCCAGGGTCTTTAGGAAATCCAGCCAAGATTAAATATTGCATTGTGCATAAAGTAATGATTAGTTGCTGTAACATGCAAACTCAGAGAAACCCCAAAAAGACCTCTGTGTATGGAAGGCAGTGTGGTTCATTCAAGAATGTTTAAGCTGCCCAAGAGTAATTCCTAAAGGAGCCAGAGGAACAATGGATCTCTTGTTCACTTCTCTACGAGTGTGTAAATCTCTTTGTTGCTTCACAGACACCCAGCTCTCAAATCATAAGATTAGACTTAATTAGACATCATGAGGTTGGTTGGACTTCCTTACAGTCAAGAAGAAGAAAAAAATGATATACATCTATAAAGCTCCGTTGCTGCTGGGACTGTAAAACTTCATCACATCTTCTCTCTTATTTAAATCTGGTAACTACAGCGCACGATCCAGTAACTACTTAACCTTAGATATCCCACATGTTTGTACTCATGCTGGTAGAACTGGTTTCAGGTAATGTGCACCTTTTAAATGCAATGAACTGCAAACTGCCTTCAAACTTGAGTCTTACATTTCCCTTGGAGATTTTAAAGCTATAATTATCTTGTGTTTTTATGATTCTTGTAACGGATTCCTGCGGTTTTTTAAATTATTTGTTTATTGTGTTGTGTTGTTTTTTTTTTCTGATGATTGTGTTCTTGTCTTGTGAATGTTTTTGTTCTCAGGTCTCTCTTGGAAAAGACGTCTTAATCGCATGAGACTGCCTAAATAAATAAAGACTGACTAATAATTACATGAAACATCATCAATACACAGTGTATGTTTGACTATTTGCTAATACTAGTTGTGTGACACTTACACAGCCACATCCTCTAAAGAGTGGTTTCATTATGATACATCACGCAATGCACAGAAATGCAAAACCTCCACAGCATAGCAATGTCTCTTCTAATCTCACTTATCCAACCTTGGCTCTGTTCAGGCAAGAATCAGGTGAGGGTTTGCCTTTATCTGTTAAGGATAACAGGTAGATTTAGAGGAATGTGTGAATACGAGGTTGTTTACCCCGACTGATTGACATTGTGCAAGAGCTCTGCCTCTTTTCTCTGCCTGATAATGTCAGTCAGCCAAGTAAGCAGAACACACACTGTGGAAGAAGGCATAAAAGTCAACACTGTGCTGATAGCCACTGTCGCTGGTGGTGATAGATTCCTGAGCTGTATGTAGGTTAATGCACTGTGTGTAAAGTTCAAAGGGAAACAATTATGTATCCTGTAAACTGGCGGGCGTGGTGATTTCAAGGAACTTTGGCCCACACAACTGTGAGCGTGTGTGTGTGTGTTCTTGCTTGGGTGTTTGTTAAGGAAAATGCTTACTGGTTCACAGTCCTGTGTGTCACTTCAGTGGTGTGACAGTGGGTCAAGAGGTTTTACTACAACAACGGAGGATTATTTAGGATTTAGTGATTCTGTATAAAATCAAGAACAGTGAAAGTATAGTGTGAAATTTAAAGAAATACATACATTGACTCAAATAAAAACAATCTTAATAGGCCTACTGATAATTTGAGTTCTTTGCATTCCTAAACATGCCATTGCAGTTCTAGGTTCTAATCTAATTAACCATTTCTTGTAGTATGTATGCCCTCTTTGCAATTTAAAGTTAGAAGCTACATCATACAAGTAAAATAACATTTTGCGTTTCCACTTATGTCTTCTCTCCTTATTAGTTATTGCGACCATGCGGGACCTGAAGAAGAAGAACAAGCTAGTGGAGGCAGCAGGAGATGCGTATGGGAAGACCTTGATGTTGCTTCCACTTGACGTGTGTAGTGACGAATCAGTCAAGCAGTGCATCAACAATGTTAAGGACCGCCATATTGATATCCTGAGTGAGTGGGACACACCTGAAACTAGGCCTGCATCCGTCATTTAACCCAGTTATTACTTCTACTGTATAGATACATGTTTATGTATGGGGTAGGGTCACATGTTTTACGCATAGCCACATTTCTTTCACTATACATTTTAGAATGGATGACAAATTGTCGTCATGTGTAACCTTGAATAATTAAGTAATTTACTGTGCAAACTTCAGTTCCTTATGTGTGCAGCAATGATGACCAAATGCATATAACATCAACCCCCACCATTCCAGTTAAACTAGCATGTGTTTAACACAAATAGTAATACTTTCATGAGAGAAAGTAACAGCAAATATCTAACAGACTTGTCCAGTGAAGAAGCAAAATATCACAGTACAGTGTTATTACTATAATACTAATACAACTTGAGGACTGAGCTTTTGAAGATTCGTAACTGAAATGTCTTGAAACTCCATGGTTTTGCAGTTGATATTGAGGGTGGGGGGCTGGGGGGTGAGGGGTTGGGAAAGAATTGAAATCCCAGTGTGACCATCATACAGATATCCTAAGTGAGAGAGATACAATGAGGGAGAAACAAAACCTAGAGCTCCATCTGCCCGTGACACTGTCTTCCACTTCTTTTTCAAAGCAGCATATGTGTTCTTAAACCCAGAAATTTCAGCAAATGTAACCAACTATTCATTGGATTATTGATATTAATCAATTATTCTATAACTACTTCACAAGTTGTTTTTGGTCATTTTCTGCTGTAGGTGCATTAAACTAGCAATTGCATGTATTGCCAACATAATAAATCATTAACAGAATTCTTTCTTGTGTTTAGACCTTAAGTCTGGATAAAGGTTCTATTATAAACCCGTTTCCCTCTTACTCAAAATCCCAAACCCCCTTCACCTAATTACTCAAAACCCAGAGGCCCTTTGCCATGGACTGATGTTATATCACACCTATCTGTTGTTGTCACACACTGACACCTGGTGGCAAGACCAAACAAGGCACTCTGTAGTCTGCAGTATAAATGAGGAGTGCAATAGAGGCCCATGGACAGTGCAAACAATAGTTTTCTGTTGAAATTAAATCAATAACAATAATAAATGAGAGTGACACCTCAAAGCATTTTGATAATTGTAATGTTGGAGATACGAGCATTGTGTCATCTCTCTATGTGCTTCCTGTCAGTTAACAATGCAGGTGTGGGATTGCTTGGACCTGTGGAGAGCATCAGCATAGAGGAGATGAAAAGAGTATTTGAAACCAACTTCTTTGGTGTGGTTCGCATGATCAAAGAGGTGATGCCAGACATGAAGAAGAGGCGCTCTGGACACATTGTTGTCATGAGCAGTGTAATGGGTCTTCAGGGTATGTATACTTTTGTGTAATAAACATACAGAATAAAATCTGCAGTGCAGAAAAGTTTGATGTAAAGGCACATAAAGATACCACTCTGAATGTGGAAAGAACTCAGTTTCAGGCACTTTAGTTTTAGACAGTAAAGCATTTCTGCTTTATTACTGCAACTGAACTTTTAATATAACTGAGATCTCTGTTTTATTCTAAGGTTAATTTTAAAAGCAGAATAATTGAATTTTAAATTCATACATTCTACAAGATTGCTTCTAATCATCTGTGATGACCTGCAAAAGTTTGGCAGACAATTGTGTCAGAAAATCCAAAAACTAGAAAATCACTTGTATTTAATTTTAAATCTCAGAATGTGTTTCGTGCTTTCCGATCAATGAAATTAGTGAAGTCAGACTAAGAGTTTATCATACCCTGCAAAGTGATCCCAGTGTCACATTTGATCATATTTGACAAAACTGAAACATTATAATTGCATTCCAGTTTATTACAAAAGCAATTTTCAAACAGAGGGAAAAACACAGCTGCTGATTTATAGCTCAATCTAATCTGCCTTTCGGTTTCCAATAGATCAGCTGAAACTGCTTGCCAACATTTTTTGGTTAAACCATATATCAGAATCTGCTGACCAGGCAGTTGCAAATGTTTTTTGTTTTTGTTTTAACTTGTTTGAAGTGCCAGATCCAGTAATGAAATTACTTTATTTGTACCCGGGAGAAAAACAAAGCATGGCTGGGGTTAACCTGATTTTCATATTCTGTCTTATTGTCCTCGGTGACACCTACCTTTTACTTGATAAGAAGTAAACTTAGGCCTTTATGTTCAAATGATGCTTGAGTGATGTCTGCTGTTAATGAAATACTGTGAAATCCAATGTCCTTATCCTTTATTTCCTTGTTTCTGTTCCTGCTTTAGGAGTGGTGTTCAATGATGTTTACACTGCTTCTAAGTTTGCCATGGAAGGGTTCTGTGAGAGTATGGCGGTGCAATTGATGAAGTTCAATATCCGGTAGGTTATCCTCTTTCCTCTGCTCTTTCTTCACATCTGTCTTTACTTTGTCCTACACATAGTCCCTCACAGGCCTTTCTGTGTCTGATTCTTCTCAGGTTGTCCATGATTGAGCCTGGCCCAGTGCACACTGAGTTTGAAACAAAGATGATGGAAGACGTGGCCAAAATGGAGTATCCAGGTGTAGATGCCGACACAGTTCGTTATTTTAAAGACGTTTACCTGCCATCATCCATAGATATATTTGAAGCCATGGGTCAGACGCCAGAGGACATAGCCAAAGTAAGGAAACAGGTTCCACATTTTACCAGATCTATCTCAGTATTCAAGAATCAATGTTGTGTTTTTCTGATCACCACACTGTATTCAACCAGTCTATATTGGAATGGAATCAGTAAAAACTTATTTTGCTTCTCATCTCTTCAGTGCACTAAAAAGGTTATTGAGTCAAGCAGCCCTCGCTTCAGGAATCTGACCAACAGCCTCTACACACCCATTGTTGCCTTGAAGTACGCAGATGAGACTGGTGGCTTGTCTGTCAACACCTTCTACAACCTACTCTTCAATTTCGGCCCTCTCATGCACATCACCATGAGCATCCTCAAGTGCCTGACGTGCAGCTGCCTACGCAGACGCACCATCTCACCAAACTGAAGAGGATGTCCAATCCTGCCACCTACCCTGTGTTGTTTACCCCACCCAGTTCCTACTGCCTTTTCCTAAGGTTTTGGGTTAAGCAGGTAGACTAGAAACAGTAACTATGGAGAGAGGAGGCGTCTTTTAGTTCAAAGACATTACCATGATAAGCTTTGCAGGACAACATGCACAATTGCACAAGTTTGTCACAGAGATGTTGTATGCAGGATGAACTCATGCACACACACACACACACAAACACACAGACACACAGACACACACACACAGACACACACACACACACACACACAGAAATACAAGCAATACACACACCTTTATTGGATTATTGTACATTGTGCATATTATGAAGAGAAGGCCATACCTTAGACATTGCAATATGGGAGGAACTGAATAATATACTGTAAGTGGTTAGATGTCTACATCGTTTTAAAGAGAACACACAGCGAGGACTTGTGATATGAGTACCATGGAAATACAATGAAGCACAAAGAATGAACTCAGTTACAGAGAGAAACAATAAAATTATAGGAAATAATAATGATATAACTTGTAGCCTAGAAAACTGTACACTCAGGCTCAGCAGAGTTGTAACATGTGCCCTTAATTTCATGTTTGCCTTAACATAGTGTTCTCGTGGTCATAACTGCTGTTGAATCATATTTTTAATCTTTTGATAAACTGAATGTTTTTGGTTTTAAAGGCTTGTGAAGTGGTAGACCATACAGATTTAATCTAGCAACTTGATTTTGTAATAAACACAATTCTGATTTATCCTCAAAGGTATTTTTTTAAGGATATCATTAACAAAATGGGACTGTTTTGACCAATAGATGCACATTCATTATAACCTCTGCAAAGGTTTATCTCCGTCTGCAAGACTCTTTGGGTACCAAGAGGGGGCAGTATTTAACTTTTTTTTTCACAGGGAGCCAACCTGTAGGATCATCAGCAAGCAGTGTTGAAGCTGTTGTGTATAGGAATTTGTGGCCTAAGATAGACAAGTGCAACAGAAGTGAATGATTAAAATCTTTGGGATTTTAAATTGGGATTATAAATTTTTTCAGACATTGATCATCATGTTTTTTATAAGCACATTTTATTGAATTTCTAACAATAGCTGTTTCAATAAAACAGTAGCTTACATCACCAATTCATACTTGGAAAGGTTACTTAGAAAAGATAAATATTCCACAGTGGTAAGCATTACAGAGAGTTTTCATGTAACAGCAGCATCTCAGATATGTAAGCGTGACTAAACTATTGAGATAATGTAAAGCTATTGTGTAGCTTTATAGCTCAAAGTGTCACGGAAGGTTGGCTCTACTGCTATCCAACTTTAGCTAAAAAAGTAAAATGTCTTGCACAGAAAGCAGGAACTTTAGAGTGACAGTTTCACAGTCTAGACTTTATTACATAGCTGATGTTTTCTGCAGCAATGAACCTTCAGTGCTAAGGCCTCTTGCAGAGCTTGTACTTGTTTTTGCATTTGCGTGTTTAAATGTGCACATGCGCACACATTAGCATGTGTTTGCATGCATGCGTGTGTGTGTATGTGTGTGTGTGTGAATGCATTCTAGGTGCATGTCTATGGGCCAAGTTAGTGATCTGTTGATGGATATAAAGAGGTCATGGCCTGCTCCCCATCAGAACCCCTCCCTTGAACCCCCACCCCTCTCTCTCACACACACACATACACTGCTTTGTGCCGTGTGAGAGAATGTGACCTGGTTCCCATCCCTGAGGAGGGGTGAACCCTAATGACAGCCTCCTCAGACACATTGCACAGCCCTCAGCCTCCCTCTCCAGCTGGCCCCCTCAGCCCATCGGGCCGGGACCCCCTGGTCCACACAGGGAGGATGTGGTTTGCCCTGGATAGCCCAGTCAGAGTTTGTCCGATTTGCACACACCCTGTGCCATCCCATCCCATCGCACCCGCCATGCCCTGCTGTGTCCAGCCTGCTTACACTTACCCAGTCCAACTACATAGAGCGTATCATCAGAGGACAGCGCAACTGGTTGCAGACCTGTAGTTTTGGTGCAGTGTACAATGAGCACAGCTCCTCAGCTCTGTGTATGTGTCTTCATCAGAGGCGACAGCTCCGCACAATGGAACAAAGACGCTGTCAATCACAATCAAATGGGTGTGTGTGCAGGGGGTGGAGGGGAGGGGGGAGTAGGGGATCCAAGTTGGTTGGGGGAGGAGTCTGTGTGTCCTGAATGTTCAGGGGGATGCCAAGACCCAATGTGGGACGCTGAAGGCTGAGGGCAGCGGGTGGGGGGTGGGTACTGGGGCACTGAGGGGTGGGGGTGTGTCGGATTTGGGAAAATGAGAATTGGGGTGCCCAGGCCTGAATGGGGGACCTGTTTACTAATTGAATGAACACAGGAGTTACAGAAAAGTCTCATTAAACAAGAGGTCTTATCAAACCATTGTTGTGTACCTTTGTTTCACAATCAAGAACATAATTGCAGTATAATGAGGGCAGCGTGACATAGTGAGGTCTTTGCTTAATTGTAACCCTGTCACTAAACATACATTCTCTGTGCCTGCATGCAACCTTGCTGTGTGCTAACAAGCCAGAGTTAGATATGGAATATATGAGTAGAGAGAAGGAAAAAAAGGGGGAACCCCAGTAGTTATCTTTGGCATGTTAGCAGGGTACATTCTTTGTAAGCTGTCTCCTTTCTTTGTTGCTGGGTTATTGCTTATTCAGCCATTTTACCGCATCCTCCTTTCACTGGTGTCATCACCGGAGGACCACACCTAAGTCTGACTCTAAGAGTGATGAGATAGACTGGGGAGTCAGAGAACAAAAACAAAAGGGAGTTGCAGTGAGAACTGAGTTGTGAAAATGGGAGACAGAAAGTGTGAAAGGAACAGAGGAAGCAAAAGAAAGGGAGAGAGCTTTGGCATGCTGGCACTCAGTGGAGCTTGTGTCTAGACAGGGTGCTTCAGACTGATCTCAGGTCAGGATGGATCAACACAAAGCTCCACTTATCTGTTTCATTTATTATATCCTGCGCTATCAAGAATTCACTCTGAATACTCTTGAAGCATCACAAAATGGCAAACAGAACCACCACATGGTGTTGTAAGTATCAGAAATATATTCAAGGCCTAACAAGCCGATGAAAGCTGAAAAAGGTGCAGGTCAACCATCATTTAACATCGCTGCGTGTGACTGGCGATGTGGCCACATAGGACCTATAAGTATCCATAGAGCTGGTCTGGGGTCTGAGGGGAGCTATCAATCTTTATATAGTCCAAACAGGAGAAGCCCAAGTTACCCTGTGGCTGGCCTGTGGCGGTAGGTTCCATTAGGGCAACAGAGGCCACAGGGAGAAACAAACACACAGCATCTATCAGCGTCTATCCCTCCCTCTCCGGTCATTCCCTTTCTCGTTTCTTCTCACTCACTCTCTGTCTCTCTGAGGCCCACTGTCTGTCTGCCCTGTCCTCCGTCCATCTCCATCTCCGCTGTGCAATGACCTCTCACAGACCCAACGTGGTCACTTGTTTATTCACACATGGGGGAAGGGGGGTCATCATCTCTGATTCTGAGTAGAGGTGCTTGTTTGCAAGCCCATTCAGGATCGTTTGGAGGTCGGAACATAAATCAAGAGAATCTTGGCTTTTGCTGGCCAGGCATACACATTGTTTTACAGACACAGAACTGCCATTGTCACTATCATTACAACATTAGCATTGTCCCCTTCCCCTACTGCTCCGCCAGAACATAAACAATCTGGCAGGAATTTCCAGACTGGGGCTCAGTTTGCCCACTACCGTATCGTTTTGTTCCGCTCTGTTCACTCTCTCAAAACTACCAGTTCCAGTGACTGTGAAACTGTGATTAGAGGGTTCAGTCTGTGTACTGGCATTATAATTCTCAAACAAGGGGATGATGGGTGATTGTGCCGGGCTTAGAGACGATGTAATCTGAGCTGTGGTAACATGATCCTCTTGTTTTTATTGTGGGCAATGAGGTAAGATTGGAGTAATATTCCACAGTAGGAGCCTGACAGCAAGGTTGGTGGTGTCAATCCACAGATTTCGCTCAAAACCTGAAAGTCCTGTTTGTGGGCAGGACAAGCTGTGAGAGTCTATGAAGCAAAAAAAAGAAAAAGAAAAGATAGAAGATATACAGATAAGGGGGAAGAAACAACACGATCATGTAATGTAACAAACAAACACATTTTCTTTCTCACCATTCTGTGCTCACTTTCCGCTAACATATCATCTTGCTTTTGGTTTCTAACCTCTTCCACCATGGATCAGTTGTTACTCTCTTTCCATGTTGTAATTAGACGTCTGGGAATCCAGTGTGCATTTATATTTGTAATTTACAGAAAAATAACGATATGTTTTGCTTTCTGGTTTGACCGACACTAAGGAGGGAATATTTTCAACCAAGGGATGATTATACTTTTAATTTGTTTCCCAAGGATGCCTGTGTTTTCCTCTTATGTCTCCGCCAGTATGCAACTGAGCATAGTGAGTGTTTATGAGCTGGAGAGAGAGAGAGAGAGGGAGGGCGAGAGAGAGGAACTTAAAGACAGATACAGAGAACGATAGATAGATAGATAGATAGATAGATAGATAGATAGATAGATAGATAGATAGATAGATAGATAGATAGATAGATAGATAGATAGATAGATAGATAGATAGATAGATAGATAGCATGCAAAGTGACAGAGACAGTTAGTCTTTATGTAATAGACAGTGAGCTCATCAGAGAGTCTATTGGTATTGAAGTTTGTCCTTGCCTAGCAACCCTGGCTGTGTCCCAGCTTCATCTCGCCACCAGAGAGAAAAACTCACTCTGGACCCCATCAGCACTGCCATGGATCTGATCTATTCACTGTTGCCAACTGTAGAGATGAAAAACCGAACGGGGTGCAGGCACACCCATGCCAGGAAGCCTGTCGTAGCCCAAAGAGTCCACATCATTGTTTATTCAGCTTGAGTGCATCACATCTTGGCAGCCAGGGTGAGAGAGAATAGACATTCAGAATGTCAGCTCATGAGAACATAATCATAACATACATTGCTTCAAGTAGCAGTTCACTTTACCGTGAGGATTAATAAATATGGCTCTCGTGAGCACTTTCATGGCCTTACACAACAAAATCAGTTGGCACAATTTGATGATCTGCTTCATTCAAGAGCAGATGAACGGTAAACTGTGTACTGCATTCATGCATCCACTGAGGCTGATTTTTTTTCCTTCATCAAAACAAAAGAATGCCTCTGTCTAATGACCGTGAAAAGATGTTCGTAGATTTGTCCCCAGTGAAGAGATGTCTTTGTTGGTTATCTCCATTGGTGAGCCGCCTCCATTTGGCTCAACCTAATCAGAACACAAACACTCCTCTGTCATTTGGCTGCTCTCCCTCTCACCCTGTATCTTTCCCTCTCTCTCAGTCTGTCTCTTATTATCTAACACCGCATATTAAATTCTATTTTCTCCCTCCTGTACTTTTTTTTAAATCTCCTATCTTCTTCATGCTTGTCTATCAGTGTATGTGCAACAGGAAGAAAATCACACCATTCTGTTGTCCTCTTCAGCACTATTCCACCCAGCTTCGCCCCTGATTTTTTTTCTCTCTTTCATCTCCCTTCTATCTAATCTACTCATCTAGATGGTGTTTGTCTCTCCCTCAGGCACAGACTCTGAGGCCTGGCATACATTAACTTTTCTTGTCTGTGCACAGCCTGGTTTCGGTTGCCTGAGAGGAAATGTTGCAATGTAAAGAGGATCCCTGAGGGAGAAGACTTCTACTGAATCCCAATGTATACGAGATGGTCACATCCTAAATATGTTCAGGCTTACAGTTTCCTGATACAAAAAACACATACACAATACTGTTTGCCTTCAGATACAAACTACCATAATTCGCTGCCAAACATAGATACAAGATCAAGATATGTTATAGAGAAAAGAGGGAAAATAATTAAGTGAGCAGGAAAAACATGAGGTTGCACATGGCAGTCTTTGAGAGTCCTCACCAAAAGTTAAAGATGATATGCACTGACATATATATATATTTGAGTTTTTACAGTTACAAATGTTTGCACACTAAATTTAGAGAGCAAATCATTGAAACCTCAAATCTATGTACCCCAAATTGTGCAAAACTTGCTTTTTTCCATTTGGAAAGTGTCATTCAGAATCCTACACTTACAGTGTAACATATGCCACTGGGCACTTGGTAAGACTTTAATTTAACAGTATACAGACCTTTGATAAATGGTTTAATATGTCTTAAAATGTCTTCATGGGGAAGTCATAATTGTTAAACTTAAAATGTCCTTATATCTGCTTACAACTACATTGTGAGTGATATTCAGAGCTGGATATACTGCTCCAGGTTATGTGTACTGCTGCTGGATCTCATATGGTGCAAATTTTTTTTCTCTGTGCAGAATACAAATCCCACAGTCTGTTCTTGATAAACTGTACTGTGCATGTGTCCCTTTGTTTTACACATTTTGTTACACGGCTTTACAGTTGCTTTTGTTTCAGTACTGTGTTTGTATGTTCAAAACTTATTTTCAGCAGTCTATAACAATCTGTGACTAAATGTAGAAGAGAGCTTTGATTAGTCTTGCGATGCATAAACTGTAGTCTACCGTTTCTGTGTTCACCTGGGTTTCTCGATGGGTTCTCAGCCTTAAAGACATACATATTAGGTCAAATGAAAACCTGTCATTGCCCTGAACTGCCACCAGCCACAGAACTGGCAATGGTCCCAGGGCACTTTACTGTGGCTGCCCACTACTTCTAAAATAGGTTAGTTTCAATTGAGAGGGCAAATATGGCCACATGTATTAATAAAGAATAATTTGATATACAGATGTGTTTTATTACAGCTCTTTAATGTCAAAAACATACAAAATTATAACATAATTTAGGAGTATCACTTATGTTTTGGAATCGTGTAAAAAAGAGTCTCAAAGAGTCTAGGGATATGTTTGCTTTTATAGCAGTTTTGAAAAGAACAATATTATGTGCCTTAGATTGCTGAAGTGATGTCAAACTAATGACTTGATTCTGTTTAGAGACAGATTTTAACAATATATAGTGGTCACCTGCAGGAAATGGCCTATTATGCTATTGTTATTCTGAAATGTTGTGTGAAACTGTAACAAAAGATAATTTACAGAATTTACATCCACATACATCAAATTTAAATTACCAGACTGTTTTGACGATAGAAGGTAAAAATAAAATCTTGAAGCAATCTTACCTCTGCCGTTATTGAGAGTAACTTGCACCCATACACTACATGTAACTGTCACAAAACAGTGTGAGCACTTGATGGAACCAGACCCAAATATTTCTTTGCCTTATTAGAAAGACCAGACCTTTCTCCCAGATTCAGGACCTCTCCATTTTTCCCCTGACCTGTGGAGAATGGCCTAACTGTGGCATTTGCTGGAGGTCAGGTCTGCCATGAGTACTGGGCAAGACCCCACTCATGTGATCACCCACTTCCCTGGATTTATGCCAGGAAAGAACAGAGTGATGTGTTTGGTCCATGGTGGGAAAAGCATCCCTTGGAATGTGACTTTAAGAGGACTGTGTGGGACTAGCAAGAGGGTCTTCCCTTTTCAGCAAAAAGGTCTCTCCTCCTGAGGCTGTGGGAAGGTCACAGGTCAGACGTACCCAGTGCCCACTCTCTGTGACACACAAAACCCACAGCTGATGTTGCAACTCTATCCAGAAGCCCTCAGGGCAGCGGTGGAAACAACTGGCTACACAGCTAGTTGCACAATTCATGTTGTGCTCCATCTGACAAAACACACATACATACATTTTTGAGACCGTCAAAAGGAGACTTGTTAACAGTGCATGGGTCTTACACATTCATTGTCACTAGAAGTATGATACACATTTCAGATGAGTACCGTCTTCTTAGTCATATGAAACTAGGTGTTCAAACCTGTTGCCAAAATGTGAGTTCAAGAAGGACATGAGGTAAGCTGGGATATCCTTGCATGGCTATTATGCACAGTGTGAATGTGTTTTTTTTTCTTTTGCGCCTTCTCTTTTATAGCTTTGTTTTCTGTGTCTTGTTGCCTCGGGTTAGTGTCATCCTATGTTTTGTTCCTGGAATAAAGCAAAGCAACCAGTGGAGCAGTCTGGGCACCTCACATAACCACTTGCCTCAAAATCCCAGCCAAGTAAACTTAAGAATTTACTATTTAGTTTACTATTGAAAATTTAAGGGTTTTAACCAAAATCTGCTACAGAGAATGTATGTTTTTGAGATTGCTTCAGATATATTTACGGCTTTGTTCAAAAACCCATCATTGTCAATGAAACATGGGAGAATATTCCCCCCTTCTTGACCTATCCCCTCCTTTCTCTTACAACACAAGCCCTCACAGGAAAATAATAAACAGATGAGTAGGATGGGAACAGCTCCCAGCAAGAGCAGCCAGGCACTTAGGCAAGCAGGCATCACTGCTCTGGTTCCCAGGCTTTAGGGAAGAGGGCATGCCTCAGCTTGACTGTCCAAGTCATTCAGTAGAACCAGAAAAACTTGACAGAAATTACCGTTACCTGTCACTTCCATCATCCCACTTACTGGCTCTACACACCCGTTTGCGCAAGTCTGGACATACAAACTGAGGAATTGAGAGTAAAACAATATTTATACATAGAAACCATCAGTGAAGATTATTTGTTCTATGCGTGTGTGTGTGCGTCTTTTTTTCATGCAGATCTCCATGATCGGGTAGTATAGCTGTTTGTGATGTGTGTGCTCTCAAAGTTGGGTAATCTTAGAGAGCAGTATATTCTAACAGGTTTGTGGGCCTAGGCCAGTGCCAGAGTAATCTGCAGACAAACACAGACTATTAACGACTCAGTTTCACAGTAACCCCCCCCCCCCCCCTCCCTTCCCCACACTGCCGTACACACCCACATACTGAAACATACAACCACTTGCACAATTCTTTCCACACCAGACACACAGACTTTCTAGGAGACTCAAAATGGCTCTCTTTGTCCCATAACACATTTCTCAGAGATGTCCAACCTTATCATCTAAGGCAGAGTACAGAAATGCATCCCTGCTCAGCACTCCAATACACAGACAAAAGTACTGGCTTAATTTCCCTTACTCCCTCCTCTCTCCTTCATTCTCTTTCTGTATTCTGGCGAAGTCCCCTTTTGCAAATTAAACACAGATCTCCCATAGATGCTGGGCTGACAGCTCCCGCTACGTGCCAACACTACTAAACGTCTGGAGGTCAGAGGGTCTAGGAACACAGGATTATGACTCTCTTGAGCCAGACAAGTATTTCAGTTGGCTCTAACTGTATATTCCTTTGTGTTGGATTTGTGTTTGGATCCATCTGCTGGGTAGTGATTGACACAACAATTGATTATGTTTACGACAAGGTTGATATCATGGAAATATTAAATGAATGACCGACATGATGCTGTATAGACATGTGTGCACACAGACAAAAACACACTGTATGCACACAAAAACAAAGTGGTGAATGAAAGCCTCAGAAGTATGTAGAGACACATAATGTAGGCGGGTGTAGTGACACCACAGCAAGATTAAAGTGACGAAAGCAATGGTGTCTGGACTTGATCAGTGTGTGCTGTTTGTCTATGAGTCATTCTATTGTCTGAAATGTCTTGCATGTGGGAGTCTCTGATCACCAATGTTAAATACTGTTGCACTTCTGCTTCTGCAGTGGGAAATGACTCCTCATGTTAATCCTGACAAAAGTAATCCAGCTATAAAGAAAAGGAACCCATGTGCCACCTGCTGCTATTTGTCTTTTTTCCAAAATGTATGTCTTTCTTTCTGTGTCTTGGAACTTTGTTCCACAGAGTGTGTGCATGTGTGAACAGGGACACACTTTATTACAATCAGTCTACCAGGAGCCACTTTAACCAGAGGAACCTAGGACCATATGTACTACATGCAGACACATACAAAAAACTTGGACGCCCTTTTAAATGTGGCTGCATGTGCATTTAAGTGTTTGCATGCATGAATATAAAAGAATTGTACAAAACAAAAGCACAATGAAAATGTGTGGAAGCCCCGGTAGACTGGTCAGTGTGGCGGAGGGTTTCGGCAGGGAATTGGGTACAGAGAACAGGCCCTTGTATGGTGAAATGATGCAGACCCTCATTCCTTTCGCCTTACGAAAGACTATTTTGGGGCATTTTGAACTCTCCCACGCAAGCACAACAATTTTGGGGTTAGTTCATTTATTTATCTTTTAAGTTTTTTAAATTATTGAAGCCCAAGAGAGGGACGTGTATAGTTGTTTTTGGCTTTTAAGTCACAGCTAATAGGAGGAGGGGTATGAGTGTGTCTGCATGTCTGAGTGTGTGACTGCCTGAAGTGAACAATCATTGCATTTGGCCCTTTTGAGCCTTATCCCAAAGCACCACTGTTGCTATGACTCAACTTTCATATCTGTAGCATATTGCAAAAGGTGTGTCAGTTCTACAACACCCCTGCGCCTATCACACCCTAACAGAGTGAGTTTCTAGCACTGTACTAGTCGAAGCTGGATGTGATTTATGGTGATTCTCATATACAGCTAGGGGGAAGAGGGAATGGGGGGCGATGGCGTGGGAGAGTCCCTGGGGAAAGAAACCTCTCTCTCACAAACTCACTGCAGAGGGCCAAGAGTGGGGTTATAACATGAATTTCAGTTTTTTTTTATCCCCGATTGTGGGTGTAACACAAAAATGTATAGCATGAAGGGATAAAAAGCAGCTCATAGCCATAGTGAAATCTCTCTACTTTTGTCCTTATTAACATTTGACTTTTCTGCTAACATTAACAGGCTTCAAAGGAAATACTATGTGGTTCCACATTTTGGAGATGATGACTGTTTTTCTGCCACTATTGTATTGACAGCTATAAAGAGTGCTGTATTATTCTTTCCAACAAGGTCATATAACTCTTCTTGGCATATTTATTTGCTGTCCTCAGATTCTTTGGTGATCATTGACAGTTTCAACAAGGCAGTTGGGTATTAATTCACTGTGCGGTAATAAAGAAAATATATATCCATAAAATATAAATCAGATAAAAATAAAAAAGAAAGGGAATGCTTTTCACCTCATCACCAGTTCTGTCACCCTGATGCACTGTGTCAATGTAGCAGTGCATTTATGTCTTAAGGTAGACAGATGAAAGGGTCGCAGTTTCTTAGATTTTTCTGTTTGACTAAGACCCTCATGAAGTTTTTTAAGCAGTCAGACAGATGAGACAAGGGGCTTTCAGGAGCAGTAGTGTGTGACAGCCTGTCACTGGTTCTGGTGAAAGTGTTTCTGTAGCTATGAGCTCTGACAAAATATAGAGGTCATAGACTATAGAAACATAAATGTCCCCCAAAGTACTCATTTTCTCACGCCATAGAGTTGAGTATTAGTATGAGGGTCACAGAAGGCAAAATAACACTGTAACAATTTTGCCGGGTTGTTAGCCCGGACTAATTGTGTTTGTTTATTTCAACCAGATATAGCAGCAACAATAGCAAACACTATTTAAAAGGAAATGTAGTGTGAGACAGTTCTATTGACGTGAAACTGTTTACTAGCTGGACTTATTCAGCTGCAGTTTGCTCTTGCTATTGACCATGAAGTCTTCTTTCTCCTCCTCCTCCTCCACCACGATGTGGTGTCTACTAGGGATGTGTTTTCTGCTTCCTCGTCTGACCCTGGCCCTTCTTGCATGAAAGCTCGTACACACTTCCATGAACCCTGATGTGGGCCTACTACATGGTACGGGAGATAAGATTGTGGTTATAGTGTAGTCTTTCTGATGTCAACTTTATCAGAGAGGCCCCATGAATGGGCCAGCATGGTTTTGCTGAAAGTGCAACAATAACACACCTATCACACTCCATTCCCTCTCTCTCTGCTGGGATGAGTGTGAAGGATAAACTGTCAGACTATCTCACAGAGATCAAGTTCCATACCGCAACATCAAGCCTAAAAAAACTCTCTGAGCAAGATAAAGCTTGCACTGTGGATATATTTACAATGATCAAGAATATCACTATATGTGTACAAAGTGCATTTTCATAGTAAGAGTAATGTTTGTACACGAGCAGTCAAACTTTGCTAAATGTTTATTCAAGCTCTGTATCAAAACCCACACACACACAAAGTCCAGTTTCTTCCCTCCTGCTGTGCCATATTGTTGCCCAAGTTCTTACCATTCTGTAAACACTGACAGGAAGTGATTTCACTAAGTGGATGAATTTCTTTATGTGGAGGAGTCAAACTCACATATCCTCAGGGAACAGACCTCTGACCCCTGTCTCTCTCTTTCTTCATCTCTCTCCAGTTCACTTGTTTTCTCACTGGAAGCCCCAACTCAGTATGCATCCTATACAGCAGCATTACTGGCTTTTCCCAGAGTGTTGCTGTGTTGTTTATAGCGAGAATGACCGCTAAAATGTGATATACAACTACATTTCTCACTAGAGCATTGCATGTTCCCAGTGTTTAGGACCCCCATTAGGATAGTAAGGGCGTGCATGTGTGGGAGGAGGAAAAAAAGAGACATCTTATGGTTGCAATTTGAAGATTCTTTTTTTAGTCACTCTTAAATGTGGGAAGTCAAAGTCATTGAGCTCGGGGCGTCTGTGGGAAGACAAGCTTGAGATCTGGGAGAGAGGGAAGTTTAGATCTCCTGGTGGAATTCTCTCACTTTCAACTAAGGGGGGCTTTTGGTTTTCAAGGGCCATAGGTTTGTTGAAAGTTAGGAATGCTTATTTACATTAGATTGATTCAGTCTGTCACAGTAAAGGGGGAGGCATACAAAGTTAATCTGCAGGAAACGGAACATGCAGCCCACACCACATGCAGTTCTCTGTAATGTGGGAATCCTGAACCACATGACGCTGTAAATGCTGGAAGACAGCCTGGAACAGAACCACAGATTATAGTTTAACCAGGGGGTAAAAGTCAAAAACTTAGTCCAATTCGGTGTGATCTCGCTGTGTTTTTGTGTGTGTGAAAATGAAATAGAGGGAGAGAAGAGTGAGCGAGAAAGAGAGAGAGAGGGAGAGAGATTGAGACCGTGTATAGGCTTGTAATGGTGTAAAGTGCATCTTAGCTTTTCTCACTGGTTCCCAGAGTCTGAGCCAGCTGGATGGTAACTGTCGAGTCTTTGCTACACAGCTGCCCTCCAAACTGATTAGAGGGAGCTGGCTCTCCTCACCAGCAACCATTGTGCTCTTCTATCCAATTCTATCCAATTTGAATCCTCAAGAAAATGGGAGCACAAGAAACATTACATTGGTCTTGTTTTTCACTGTCTGTACATTGAGGAAATCCAGTGTGGCCAGAAAAACTTCCCTTGACATACTTCAGTGATTTCTGTCTGTGCAGTTAGAGTACCAATAGCTTGTAAACAAAGGGGATTAGTGTGAAATATGATGCAGAGAGATTAGGACTTTTTGAATACACATATTGTTAAAATCCAACTTCAAAAGAATATAGTTGACAGATGTGACAGTTGACCAATGACATTGCTGAAATGTATCTGTTTGTGCGCATGGCTTTTTAAAAAGAGGTTGAAATGCAATCTGCCCATCTGTACGTGGTCTACTGCAGTTGGCTCACTCCGGAAAACAGCACGACAAAAAAGAGCATCAAATCAGCGTGTTAATTCACAGTAAATCCTCTTAAAAGACTCCGTTCCTTCCTGTCACTCACTCACATACGGGGGTCACAACCTCCAAAGTGTATGGCCACAGAAGTTTTAAAAACCAGAACGAAAACGTCACAGGGCCAAAGCTGCAGCATAAGAAATCAGATACCCACAAAATGGACCTGCTGCAGGGGAAAAAAGCACAAAGAGAGTTTCAAAGACACAAGCATGCAGATGAGGGAACGTGAGCTGCACTGATGTGGAGGTCACACAGACATTGTTGCAGAGAGCAAACTTGTGCACAACTGGGTGATAGCAGGTGCCGAGCAGATCTAGTTACCTGGAGAAGAAAGTGGTCATGATTTTAAAGAACAGTTGGGTGAAATCGTCATTGCCTAACCAACCCATAAAAAGGGATTGGACAAGGTAGAAACCTTGGAATTCCAATAAAATAAATAAATAAACAAAATAATATTCAAATCATAAAATCTCTGTTCTTTAAGGCTTGCACTCTAATGATCTTTTCATGCTTTTGACTGATTTGGTAAACTATTATCCCCAAGGGGAAAGTGACTAAAAAGGCAAGTCACAGACTACATATGATAAATTACTATATGGGAAATTTCTCTACCCTATTTTTCACATAGCCCACAGAGTAAACACTGATGCTGATGTTCTTGAAGCATGTTCTAGTGGGAAATCTAATTTTCCATGAGCCTGTCCAGCTCTGCCGCTATCAGTGAGCATGGCTGGTTTTAAGTTGGCTAATCAGATTCAGTGTTGGTCAAGTTGTGTTATCTGGGCTGCCATGGTCCACCAGTCCGCCCATTCTGTGAGCTCCTAGTGGGAGTGCAGTTTCCATGTAGTCATGAACTATAAAGGAGAAGTCGTGTTGGCCTCCTACAGTACTGTGGGAAAGTGCAGCTCTCGTTTCCTCTTATTTTGACCAATCTGGTTATAAATGGACATTCACAGGCAGGCAGTCCTTCAAGAAAAGCCCAGAGCCCTCTAGTCACATTAGCCTCTTTAATATTCCACATCTCAAGAGGCCAGAGTTTTGAGAGAGAGTTGCTGGGGGTCATGCATTTTTCCATTCGAGAGAGCAAAAAAAAATCCATGGGTATGTTTTGAGTGGACATTTAACCCAAGATGTGTACAATAATAATGTAGACTGATTGTATGAAACTGTCCCCAGAGACTTTATCAGATTTCAGATTCACAGTATGTTTTTTTCACTATTCTGCTCTTTGTTTTTACTCTACCATTTTTATTGTAAGCCTTTTTATATGTCCAACATAAACAGAGGACAGATAGAAAGATAACCAGCAAGAAAATCAGATAAAGTTTCAGTTTGAATGTTGACATATGTTCTGTCTGTTGCACACTTACACAGTCTCAAACTGCAACACCGTAAGATTGTTTTGAAATCAAGCATTCTTGTGCAAGTTGCATTCCTGGACCCACTAGATCACCACAGACGTACTCCATATCATTAGATTACAGGCCTGCTGAGGTCAGAGCACCCACAGAGGAGCTTCATTGTTGTGTGTGGTGTCAGATCAGAGGCCAGTAGGAGGGGATAGAGTGGGTCTTGGCCTCTGTTCCTGGCCAAGGTTCAGAATGGACCCACAGCTGCACAGGCAGGGTCTTGCAGAATCCTGGGCCTGAGCTGAGCCTTGACAGGTGTTGCATTAAAATTGCCCCGAAAGCGCTCCCTTTGGCTTAACAGTGATCCCCTCTTGCAGACGCTTGTGGAATGGCACTTTCTTTGGCATGCTCTTAACGCAAAGCTGATCTGTGACCAAATCACAGTCTAGCACAAAATCAGGCCTCCAGAAGGCCACTAAAGGAAAGAAGAACAAGATTCAGTATGCTTCAGGTTACAGCCAGCAATGTAGAGTGTAATTAGTCTGAAGATAAAGAGTAGGCTATTGTACTAATGGTATACCAATACAGTACGTCATATCAATACATATATGTAGGTACACATGGACAAGATGTGAAGTTTTGGAATAAGGTGGTAACAATTTGGGAAGTTACAAAGAACTTGTACTGTAGTTCTTCTTCTTCTTCTTCTTCTTCTTCTTCTTATTCTTATTCTTCTTCTTATTCTTATTCTTATTCTTATTCTTATTCTTATTCTTATTCTTATTCTTATTATTCTTATTCTTATTCTTATTCTTATTCTTATTCTACCTACTGAATTATCACCCCCTTATTCTATAACTTCACATCTTGTTACTATTGATATGACTGGCATACCATTAGTACAAAAGATTCAACTCTGGGGTAAGTATACTTTATATTTTGAGTAATCTAGACCATTATCCAACATTCCTCTGAGGGACAGAATTGATAGAAATACTGAGAAGGAAACTGACCCTGAAATGTACTTATTCAGTTTTCCGGTTTCATTGTTTGGGTGACTAGTACATGCTTCCTTGTATCATTTGTTCATTCAAATATTTCTCTTATGCCTCACTATTTTTTTTCTGTTCACTCACATTTCACTGGATGGTAGTTTTACTGCTCACTATCTAATTTACTCAAAACTCTGACCTGATACGACAAAGCGGCACTACATATTTGGAATGACAAAAGAAAACAGAAAGTACAATTCTTCAGTCTTCTACAGAGGTTTTGAATGGGTTCCTAGAATCCCGCAGGCGGACGTAGTAGCAGCAGCTGTCACTGTCGCTCTCTCTAGCCTGGTGCAGAACAGAACACTTATAATGGGTGATTAGTGTCAGATATCTGGCTGTTGCCGCCTGGGTCCAAACTGTGGGAAATAGTCATGCTGGTTGCACCTGATCCAGGGCTCAGTTTAGAATTTCCTCCTATCTAAAGAGGAACACAGGGATCTAGCATACACAAAATCCAACTTTAGAAGATTGACTCAACAAAATGGTATTTCATTAAGATAAGCACAACTCTGCTACTCAAGAAGAGCCTCTCCAACCATCACTGGGCCAAGGAACATAGAACACTAGTTTACCGAACATTTTTCATCACAAAAAAAACAACAGTTTTCAGAACACAATGTGACACTTTGACCAGTGTCTGTGAAACTGTAGAGGCATGCTGACAGACATGCAATAGGGTCAGGTGAGGTGAACTCCTAGGCCTGTTTGTATGAATTAATAGCTGATGTTCTTGATGTAAAAAAAACCTAGAACTCCTACAATTCAAATTGAAAGTAGATGTTCTCTTTTGTTAATAATAAGGAAATAAAAAGGAATATGGCACACAGTCCCTCTTTGTTAGATTTTATTCTGGCCAATAAAATATCTGGATCATTACACTAACTGGCATTGTTCAAATTAGTCTGTTCTATTTAAAATGTTGCATCCCACCGAAGATATAATAATAGGATTATAGTTTTTGTTTAAAAAAAAATAACATTCAGTGTTTAATGTGGATCCCTGTATAAAAGAACAATGGTACAATAGTCTGGTTCCACTTATCTACAATATCAAATTAAGTGTATTTGGCTTTCTCCTTTTTTCTTATTTCGCAAGGATTGGTAAATTCAGTCCTTCTGTGTCTCCTGAGCAGCAGTGGGCTGAGGCAACCATGGAGTGATGAGGACCATGTGGAACAGCTCTGAAGAGGCATCACCACCTAATCACCTGCATGTTGCACAACAGCCTCATGCAGCTGTTTAGAGAACATGGGATACTGGGAAAAAAAACTGAAAAGCAGGCATTAACATTTGGCCGTGCAGTGGTGCAATGCACATGCAAACTGTTTTATGAGCTGCTTCATCTCTCCCTTTTTCAAGCTATGTCTTTGTCTCTCTCTCTCTATCTCTCTCTCTCTTTCTAATTCTACTGGCACGGCAGCATGTGAATGATGCCCCTCACCACAGCTAAGTGCAGTGGGTAGACGGCAGTCTGTGTGACGGCTGTGGTGTCCTCTCTAAGACAAAGGGAACTTGGCAGGCTGCTGGGCTGCGGCTGGATCAAACAGGCCTTGTTTATTGGACCTCTCTCTCTTTGCTCTGCGCTCATCAGAGGCTGTGTGTGAGCCTGCAGTCTGAAGTGTCTGAGAGATCTGCTCACTCCTCGAAGACGGGAACCACTCAGACCACACACAGGGCTGCTTCAACCACCACAATGAATGACCAGAGCAGAGGCTGTCATACCAACTGTGCATATGCTCTCTTCATGACTTCTTCAAGTCACTCAGTTTGTATCTATATTGGTTTACACAGCTTTAGAAAATAATTTCTCTCTATTACTCATTCTCCCCTCTCTCTTGTTACTCAGCCTCCCTCATCAAACCTCATGCCTTTTATTTATTTCTGTCCCTGTACTCACTCTGAGAACAATGCCCTGCTCCTACTCTGTTTCCCCATGGTGCTAGCTCTGGAATGTGTGCCTGTTAAAGGTGATATATATTTACCAACGGCAGAGAGAGAAAGGCTTCATTACTGCTTGATACAGATAGAAAGGAAGAGCCGAGGTTGAACACCAGTTCCCAGAGGCATTATTCAACAGCTTTTACTCCGAGGCCATGGATGATTTCTCAGATTTGTACAGTTAAGACTGCTGATGGTAAATCTTATAACAACATGACAGCAGCAAGCAGTATGCAAGACAGTGTGTTGGTGCTTTTAAGAGAGATTATGATCAGCGTGAATCTCAGTGGAAGATGTGGATGGAAGATCACGTATGGACAGGTTGCTGTCTTATCTTTACATCTACCGTTAGGTTCCCACAGAGTCTTTGGCACTTAAGGCTGACACATGAACTGTACAGAAGATTTACAAAGTTATGACTTCAGGTGAGAATAAGAGATTTGGGTGTCTTCCCTTTCTGAGGCACTTTCCTCTAAATGTTATGGGTTTGACTGACAGATAGCTCTTATTCTCCCACATTCTCCTATCTATGCCCTTGATTCCCACGCTAAGCACCAGTGCTGATGGGAAAAATGCTAAAACACAGGGACAGCCTTAAATTTTAGGATTCTTGTGATGTGTACAAATCTGTCACACAGTTTAAATAAGGAAAGGGAGAAATGGCACATTGCAAAACATGTCAATTTTTAGATCGAGTCTAAGAAAAAATACTTGAATTTATTCAAGGGGAAAAATCTAACACACAGTATTTTTCCTGATATTGTTTCTGTTGTTTTAAGGAAGTAGTTGATTTTGGCCAAACAATGAAAATGCAAATTAGCATATGAGTTTTAAAGGGCTGAAAACTATGTCATTACTGTATAGCAATACCATTGTTCCAGCCTTTCTCCTGAAAAGAGAATAGGCTAAAGAATGTAATCACAAAAAACAAACCACAAGTGTTTGAGGTAGGGGCTGTACACTCAACTCACAAAACCTTCATTGTCACACAGGCTTCAATATGTACTGTTTGTGAAATTAATCTGTTTTCAGAGTTTCATAGAGGGTAAAAAATTAACTGTTCTGAAGTCGAGTGCTCATATTTTTACTTTATAATCGATTTCCTTTCCTTTTCTTTTCTATAACTCTATAACTATAACTATAACTCTTGCTTGTTTTTCTGTAGAGTATTACTTTAAATTGAAAACAACTTTTCTCCTTGGCTGGAAGAGCTTACAAGAACATGTAAAAAGCACTGAGACTCTACCAAAATGTTGTAAGATAACTGGAACATTTGAAGAGTTGGATATCAGATATGTATTGCACTTTTGGAACCAAAGTACAAATGTTTGGCTTCATACACCACATGAGCTGTTTGTAGTAATCTTATGGCATTTTGGACCTCTGCTGACCACATCTGTTGTATAGGAGAGGGCTGCAATAGAGTAAGCAATATATGTTACAGTGACCTGTGTTGTAACTTATAGTATATCAGTGCCTACCTAACAAGAACATTGCAATTATATATTTTTTGCAGCACAGAGAGCAATTCTTGGGTTAACCTTGCTGTTGTTCATTTTAAGAAGAAAATAAGGAGGAAGTTCTCACACGTAAAAAGGATTTTCATTCATGCTCAGTCAAGGCCACTGAGAACTCTTATCTCTCCCTCATCAATCCTAACCGTGCAGAGCAGCTTTTCCCACATAGTCACCTCATCCAGCAGCATAAACAAATACACACAGCCCTCAATCTGCGTGTGGAACAGTGGAGCTAAGATGGGAGACACTGAGAGCTTGTTCACTGAAACACCAGAGCTTCTGAACCTTGTACATAGTGACCTGGCTGTAATATGTTAGTGTTTGATAAGGAAGGGAGAATTAAGAGAAAAGTCTCATCAGTGTAGAAGAGGAGTACAGAGAGGAGATGTAAAGGGGCTGGACGTGACTGAACAGTGGAAAACGTTAGAATGCTGGATGCCAGGCAGAGTTACTTAGGGCCATAAAGCTAACCACTGGCCTACCCAGAGCATGTGTTTCTGTCATCAGGAGGATTGTATGCCCTGGGTGCCTGTCACTTCAGGATTTCTTGTTGCTTTGAACAAGCCAGCGTTCAGCGCAAATACCCCATCAGGACAGAGAGATGAAACAGGTTTTAGGCTTGTTAAAGCAGGGGTATAGAGCTGCACATGTGTGTACAGAAGACCAAACATCCAAATAACTCAAAATCCAGACTGTATAACAATGGAAGCCCACCTGTTCTTAGGTTTCACTCAACTCATTCAATGGCAAACATCTCTTTTCCAAATATCCCATTAATAATTAATATAATAGCTGCATTTGGCATTATTACAACCAGTTTTAACTTCAGATTATATATTTCAGTACCATTTTCGTACATCATTTGTAATAAGTAATGCATGTTGAACAAACACCAGGCCTGATATTTTTCATCCTGCACATTTACCATTACTCACTAAATTCAGCTATCCACTCAACCCTCCTTTGTCCAAGACATGACATGATGGAAAATGTATTTTGCGAGGGCTGTGCTGAAAAGGAAATCCAGGCATTAGTCACTCGGGCCCCCTCAGTGCTGTCACAAAAGGGACTTTCTGACTTCAAGCAAATGAGAGGATTCTTAAGGACTTGCCACATTTTGCTCTGCATTGATGTCTATTTCCTGAGTGTCAGTTCTGATCACTATTTAAACAGTTCCCCGCATTCATTCATTTAGCCTTGATTTCAGCAACCACAAGGATGGTGGTGCCTAATTGCGGTTTGTGTAAAAAGTGGTTTGTTCTGTAAGGGAATTCAAACTGATCCAGAAATTCAGTTCAGTGTTTTATACAATTTTCTTCATTGGCTTCTGTGTTTGAAAATCATTTCTCACTGCTTTATCCAGATCACTCCTACACACTCTTGCTGGATGAATACTACACATGGAAACATTAATGTTGAGGGTAAACCAGCAAGCTCTGAGGAATGAGCTCTTAACCAAGGACTCACATTTCAGAAGAACTTCAAACAGTCTGGTACTGGAGGCCAGTTTGAGTAAAACCACAAAAAGAGTGGACCGCATGTGAAGGAGAGAAATTCTCTAATATATGAGGGCGTGGGCTACGGACTTCCCTTATTTGCGACCCCCTCAATCTGGTGCCTCAAGTCCCACTGTGATTGCATTGACCCTCTTCCTCCTTGTGCCCCTGAGGCTGCACTTATTGTAGCGATGTGGGGCTTCAGTGCTTCCTCTTCCCTGTTTGTCCTACAGGAGCTTGGAGAGACTGGGGAATTAGAACAAGCTGTTGAAACAGCTCTTCCATGGGAGTGCATGTCAAAGAGACCCCCAAGATGGCCTTTCTCATATATGTGGGAAATCCACATCCAAAGCCTACTGCTAAGAAGGAAGCAGTCTGTGTGCTGTATATTCACAAAGATTATAGAAAAAAGAGATAATCAATTCTGCATTACTGCACTGACAACAGCAAAGAATTTGATGGTGTGGTAGAGACATGAAAAATGTCTGCATTTGTTACCTCAGAAAAAACCTTGTGAAACTTTGTGTTATATTGGTGACACAATCTGTGTTGTTTACTGTATATTTGAAATGATATTTCACTAGCATGTTGCTTGTGAATGTAAGAGTTTATGCATTTGCAATGCAGACAGAAAAAGGAAAATAAATCAATTGGTATCTACTAGTTTGAATCACAGAACTAGTCCTAGTAATTATGTCCCATAATGGAGCCAATAGTGTAATTAGGGGTTAGTACAGAGCAGAGTGCAGACCACATCTGGGATCCTCCAGGGACTCCCTGTCTCAACATGTTCACCAGAGTGTGAGAACCTCAGCCCATAAGCACACCTAAACACACAGAGCTGCTCCAAATACAGCACTACAACATGACCTTACATGACAAGTTTTGTATTAAATGATAGAGTGGGATTTTTCTAAAAAAAATGTTTGAAAAAGCAAAAAAAGCTAAAAAAAAAAAAAAAAAAAAGCACCAATTTTCTCACATATTTACCAAAAACGTTTTTAATTGGCATTCCGGATAAACTTTTTTTTTCTCTAAAGTTTGACCATGTTGGGAGGATGCTATGACACTGTGAGAAGCCTAAAAGACATGGGATATCATGACACGCAGTGCAATCATCACACTTTGCTTTGACTAAAGGAATATGAATCAAGCAACAGGTGATCCCAGGCCTGTTTTTCTCCTCAAAGCAGCAGGTGCCTGCTTTAGTCCAAACAACTCAGCAGGGGCCTTTACTTTCCAGTGAGAACCACAAGGAAGGTCCAAGAATTCACGAGAGCTACATCACCACCTGAGGTTTCCAACACTCTCTGAAACTATTCTGATAATGTTTGGCCATGCCTGCTATAATGTTGATGGATTTGAAAACATAGTTTCTCAAGTCAAATATTCCACATACAAATGTCAAAATAAACCCAAACCCTACGGTGGCCGAGACCCGCCATAGCTGCAGATAAAAGTAACGCTGCAAACAAAAACAAACGCTGCTGCAAATAAAAAGAAACGCTGCTGCATATAAAAGAAACGCTGCAAATAAAAAGACACACCGCAGCAAACAAAAAAAAACCGCTGCAAATAAAAACAAACGCCGCTGCAAATAAAACAAAACACCGCAGCAAACAAAAAAAAAAAAAAAACACCGCAGCATATAATAAAAAAAACTATGCAAATAAAAAAAGACAACGGAAGTGGATTACCGGGGACTGTTTTTGCCGAAACAGCGGAAGAAGAAACAACAACAACAGGAGTACGAATTGGAAAACGAACTAGAAAGTAAGTGAAAATGGTAGTGTTTGAGGGTGACTTGTCTGTTTCAGCCAACATGGGGATGAGGATCGGAACTGCAGACACTTAAAACACGCTGTTCCGCCTACGGGACGGGTCGGAGGTTGGGAGGTAGCCACAAGTCCTTCTGAATGTTTTAAACACCAACCCTTAAACATATATATTCATGCCGTACATTGTTAGAAAGCATAGGCTGCCCTGATTCATTCAAGACCACTCACGAATTATATTGGTTGCTCACAGCCGTAATAGTATTCAGCCACTCAGCTAAAGTAAAAACAGCTATAATCTCTACATACCTTCAAAGTCTTCCCTTTATCCACAACGATCATCTTATGACTCAGGACTTTCTGTACAGCTCGCCAAGTATCCATTCTTGTGAAATATGAAATCCGTTTCCATAACATCGAAATACTTTCCTCAATATGTCCATGTATTTAGTCCAACACGTAATGTAATAGCACAAATAACAAACCATATACGGTCCCTTTTACGTCTTTTCCTGACCTACACGTTGTTGTTTCTTCTTCCGGTGTTTCGGCAAAAACAGTCCCCGGTAATCCACTTCCGTTGTGTCTTTTTTTTATTTACATCGTTTTTTTTATTATATGCTGCGGTGTTTTTTTTTGTTTGCTGCGGTGTTTCTTTTATTTGCAGCGTTTTTTTTGTTTGCTGCGGTGTGTCTTTTTATTTGCAGCGTTTCTTTTATATGCGGCAGCGTTTCTTTTTATTTGCAGCAGCGTTTGTTTTTGTTTGCAGCGTTACTTTTATTTGCAGCTATGGCGGGTCTCGGCCACCGTATTAGTGGATGATGGTACCCAAAGGGTATGGGTACACATGACTTCTGTTTTTACTGATGGGACCTGAAGTGACTATCCACCATCCTGTAATCTATCCTCCTGCCACAGGTGTTCTGTTGAGTCAGTGCCACAAACTAGGAAAGTGTGATAAGGGACATCAGTGCTCCTAAAACACCTTGCTCCCACCTTCTAACCCTGCTTTGATGGTTGACGGTTTGCAGGGCCTAACAGCTGCTATTAAATTAGAGAGTATGAGAGAACACAACACGACTCAAGAATGTCTGGATTGTCTGGATTGCCTTTCTCTTCCGCAGAGTCCTGGGAAGATGGCTGCAGCTAAATCAAAGTTTTTGTCAGGATGCTGGATAATCCAATACATCGTATCCGCGCATAATGCATTCCTGGCCTCATATTCTAAACATTCCTTTGGAAATGCCAGCTGGCTTTAAACATTGGGAGGGGGTGCACATATGCTGGAGATGAATATTGGAAGATTAATAACTGAACAGCAGGGACAGAGGAATTGAACATGTCAGTTATTTGTGGCAGGGTGATGGTGTCTGCCCTGGGCTCATTTGTCAGGCCATCCTGAGGTGAGACCTCCTCTCTCATGCATTATCACACTTCCTTCATTAGTTGCTGGGGAGACAGTGACCAGGTCACTGGGGTCAGTGTGGCCAGAGGCATGGTTGTAAAATTACCCAGACAATAAAGTCAGCCTCAATAATGGTGTAGCAGCCATTCAAGAGAGATTAGCACTACACAGCTTTTACGGATCCACCCAGGAACACAAACTCTGCCTAAAGCCAAAAGGATACCACACAAAACACACAGCAAATTAGGCAGTGAGGGAGGAGCATCACATACTTTCCAGACAGTGAAATCCTTGGGCCATGCAGTTGTTAGGGCCTAACATGAGGTGAACATACAGTAGATAGTAAGGCCATGAGAGAGGAAATGGAGGAACAAGAGATTGATAGAGTTGGGGTGAGAGGATGGGTGGGATGGAACAAACGAAGGAAGCAAGATTAAAGGAGTGGGATGAGTAGTAATGGCCGGACAGCTGTCTGAACAACAGTAGATGGGGTGTAGAGAGTAGATGGGAAGAAAAATAGGAATTAGAGAACTGAGAAGAGAGGGATGATACATTCATGGAAGCTTAGAGACACAAGCTTCCAGATAGTGAGAGGCAGGGTGGATCCAGCCGTCATGCTGATTTTCTCCTCCTGCTGCCATAGACCAGCTTGTTATTTTTCTTCAACGTGTTTTAATAAAAGTGGAATTACTGCAAGCCCTCCTCTCTCCTCGGCCCCTGGGTGGTGTGGTGTGGAATGTCTGCTGCTGTCAGCCACCCCTTCCACCCCCTCTGCACCATGACCAAGCCTTTCTAGAGAGGACTTCTGCTTTAAACATACACTCAACCTATATGACCCGGATCTGAAGAGCAAAATAATAACAGTGACAGGATAACAGTGAGCTCAACTTAAAATTCCTTCAGCCCACATTTCATCTCGATATGGGAAAACAAAAGCAATGAAATGAGAATTATCCACATACAAGCATGAACTCAGTAGTCTTTAGTCTCACTGTGAGAGATAGCGAGAGTGATTGAAATAAAGAAATCTACAAACAGTCGTCAACACTCCTTTAAGAGTTTTTCCTTTATAAAGCAGGATAGTCAGCACTCGGGCACATATACTTAAAGTATATTGAACCCAGACACTTCCTTTTAGTCCCACCCTGTATTACTCCATTACTGCTTTCCTTATCACTCAAGTGTGCCTCTAGGCCAACCATAGCTTGAGGGAGGAATGTGGCATGCACCTCTCAAACCTACCATTTCCTGAATTCACCTCTTTTTCTTGATTTGATACTTGCTTTCACTCCATATGCTGACCACACAGAATCATCAACCATTTTTAATGAAGTCAAACAGCTGCTGTGGCGTGCCTGTGTGTGATAACATCCTTGACTGAATCAAGTTCTGCTCCTGCCTTCCACAACTGATCTAGTCTACTCTGATGAAGAGGAAGGCGGTGGGGGTGATAACCACAAATGTAATCTCATACTGCTTCAGTGGGCTTGGACAAAAGGGCCGATGCTTCCATGATGGATTTTGCATCAGAGACTGCTTGGCCGACAAAGGGAGTAGGCCTGTTGATTTTGGCAGGGAGACAGTCACACTTTGGACAGTGTTGGCAAGATTCATGCCAGACATTCACAAATAGCCACAGTCCAACTACAAAACCATTATATCTTATGAGCAAACATCAAAAACCAGATGGGTCAACCTGGCAAAAAATAATAAAAAATACATTCCAATACCCAATACGATATGTGCTGGATCAAAAATACCTCGCAGAGTTGAAAAAGAGGGAGGCCATATAGCTTCCATTTTCAGGAATTTTATTTTCAACTGCATGGCGGTTCGAGCACTGTGCTATTTGGTGTGGGGACCTCTCCCTTTTCCAACTCAACCTGACAAACACACCAACAACAAATATATCCATTGCTTGATTTTTAACCTTGGAAGAATGAGTCTGCTGTATATGGCATCCCTGATACTGGATACATGGAGGCTTCTGTGTTAGTGGCAAAAAAGGCCTTGTTTCAACTCACTATGTGTACAGGTATGTGTGCATAGAGCAGACGGTGGGTTTGGTAGGTAGAAAGGTACAGGCTAATTATCCCATTCTTGGTTGCTTTAGTAGTAATTATACCTTAGTGGTGCACTTGCATTGTTACTCACTGGCTGTTGTTTTGATTGCGCACTGGTCTGGTTTAGTGTTTTTCCCTGTTCTTTTCTTAAGGAGAATCTTGGCTCAGGAGGACTCTGCTGGGACACGTAGAGGCACAGGTGGGGCTGTGGGTGCAGCCTCTCTCACCTCAGTGTGGAAGTGTGGGAACCACTTTGCCGCCAGTAGCGCATGAGTAACAAGGACCCTGAGGGAGTGTGGCGTAATCTCCTCTAACGCTCTAGTCTCTTCTCTTTCTCCCACTCAGTGGAACACACACATTCACTCAGAAGACTGGTAAACTCATGCATTTATGTCAATCAGCATGTATTTGCAAACAACAATCTTCAAATAAAAGCTCAATGTGTAAATCACATGGACACAGACGTATTTGTAGTGAAAACATAGTCACAGCCAGGTAAATAATAGCTTGCGTTGGTTTGCCATAGGAACTTCCATTAAAAATGACACCAAAAATGTAACCATTTGGAAAAGTATGTGACATAAATTTTAGGCTTAGTCTTAAGGTGCATCATTATCTCTGATGAATATAAAACTAGCAGAGATTAAATCCGTAACTGACGTGCATCATTAAAATGCATTTTAACAAATTTAGCATTTTTCAAAAGCAGCTGACAAAACAAACAATGTGAACACACAAGGTCTCTATCAGATTAGACTAGATAACTGTGTAATAAATAAACAAATAAATGTGTATTGTGCACAAATTATGAGCCAGTGATCTTTGTCATGATTCCCCCTACACGTCCTTCTGGATATAGCATGTATTTTTATATTTCCAGATGAGAGAAAGTGCGGTGATATAAAAAAATCTGTAATTTATGTAAATCAGCAGGTCATTAAGCCTTGTGTTCATCCTGTGTTTCATTTTAAACTCTAGGAAGAGTCAACAACCAAAAACTGAGCAACCCACTGAGAGCAAAATGAATTGCTAGTAAAGTGCTCAGACAAAAATGGATGTTTCCCTAAACGAACAATGTTTGCAAAATCACGTGCCACAGAAAACTACATACACCATTTTTACACATGTTCACAGTATACTGCGCTCAAGTGAAAATAATTGATTATGATGTGTAATGTGGACATCTTTGTAAAGGAATGCAAAAGAATGACAATAAATTGCTGTTCTAATACAGATTTTATAGAGCTGTGTTGGTGGGGTTGTTGGGGGCAGTGGGCTGGCAGCTGTTGCTGCTGTGCAGGGGCCCTCAGGTCTCGGCCTACCCCTAATGGCCAGACCAGCTGTCGGAGTTCTGTCTGTAGGGGCGCGGGGCTTCAGGAGGCGGGGAGGGCATGAGAACTTCCACCCCCTTGTCCTGGGGGGCGGGTCCCCGCCTTGTCTGCCCTCCTCTGAAAGGGGGTGATTGATGGCGCAGGGTTGACACCATGCTTCCCCAACAATTGACTCAGGAGGGACAGAAGATGAACAGAGAGCTCGGGACCCCTCCACGTCTTTCTCCTCTGGTTTTCAGAGGCAAATGTGGGATCAGTCGCAGTTATAATTCAGTCATTTTTCTCAATATGTCTTTTATTTGACATTTTTAGTGGAGCATATGCCACTTGAAACACTTTTCAAGGCTGTCAGTGAAATATCTGCCAACAAACTAAAGTTATTTTCTGCTTTATTTGTCAGATTACATGGATTTAACATGGTTTTGTCAAATGACTTAAATGACCCCTCTGCCTTTCGTTAAGATAAGCCCTCTTGTTGCAGCAGGCCTTCAGTGCCCTCTTCCTTATACCAGTTCAAATAATCCAGACATCAGAGAGGAAATCCATGGTGCCTCCAGGGTGGACAGCGTCATAGTCTCAAACGTGTGCATTGGGTCATCAGCGGCATCAGTCCAGAGTCTAGGCACCGGGGCCTGCTAACACAGACCTGACCTTTTGCACTAAACCCCAGGATCCTCCCTGGATCCCTTTCACCAAGTTGCCAGCACCTCCGTTCTCCTTCAAGATTTACAGCCCTGCGGAGGGAGAGAGGAGGTGGAAGAGGTGTGGGGGCGGGGGGGGGGCATGGGGCACTGTCCGGCAGCTGTTCACAGTGGTCTTAAGTAGCTATTTCACACGGAAACAGAGTCATGGCTTTCTGAATTCCTCCAGCTGGCCAGTCTCCATCTCCGTCTGCAATACATTCTTGCACAGAGATGTCTATTGCACTCTCTGCCCTCCATTCTCACTGTTCTGGTAATGCAAATGCCTCCAGACCCTCCACCACTGAATTTCAGTCCACTGTCCACCCGTGTGTAGATTTATATCTGGAAAGGAAGGGACAAAAATCTTGATCTAGTGATAGAGCATCCTGATTTTCTTGTGGAGAGAGGGATTCATTCATTCCTACAAATTCCATAAAATCTCTGTGTGCTCCACTGTCTTCTAGGACAACAATTTAGCAAACCGTTCAGAAACAATTCAGAAAACTAACATCTCAGAGAACAAAAGATTGCCATAGATAAAACTTCTATTTCCTTCCTTCTCTCTGTCCCTGTCTCCTGCAGAAACAAGACGTGTGTACACATAGAGGATTTAATAGCCGTTTAGAGAGCTTGTGTGAAAGTCAAACACTTTTTCCCACAATCCAACGAAAGATCCATCATTCACGTGTGTTTACTTTAGGCAAAAAGCCCTAGTCTCCAAGTCACTGTGTGTGTGTGTGTGTGTGTGTGTGTTTGTGTGTGTGTGTGTGTGTGTGTGTGTGTGTGTGTCTGTGTCTGTGTGCACGCGTGTGTGTCAAAGCGAGTGGGTGGGAGGAAAAGAAGCTCGGTGGAAGAGGATACAGAAAGTATGAATACACACACAACTCCAGCAGTAACCTCTGTTCTTCATTGTGCAGGATGACAAATTCATTAATCAGGGACAACGTGAGAAAGTGTCCTATATATGAGGCAAAGAGAACAAAAAAATTCAATTGATGTAAAATGTATTATAATACTTTATATAATGAGAAAGGTTATGTTAAAATTTGACTTTTTGTTTTAAAACTTAATGACAATCAAGACAAAACCAAACTTGATATAACATGAACGCAATTACATAAATACACACCTCTCACAATGACAAAAATAGGCATAAATCTAAATACTTCCCTTCTGCTGTAATTAGCATTCAAAGTGAATTTTAAAAAAACCTCATGATCACAGGCACCACAGGAAAGACTTTGCTGTTTCTTTGCTGTGTATTTTCCTGAAAAACTGGCACAAGTGTGGAAAGGGGGTTGAACAAACAAACACTTAGGATCCTGGGAAAATCAGAGGTGTTCCTTTCCTAATTGAAGATCCCAGCTTCCCAGAACAGATCAGAAACAAAGAGCAGTTATCTTATCACTGTGGGATACGGTTGAGTGTGTATTGATGTATGTGTGTATGGGGGCTGCTTATGCCTTTGTCACATACAGAGACAACATCAGGAGTGTGTCTTCTATCTTTTCAAATCTCAGTATTCCACTACACTTGAAGCTGAAGTGCTTACCCACAAACCCTAAATGATAAAGAGATCATATAATTATGAAGCAGCAATAAAGAAGACAATCCAGATCATCAAACTAAATGCTGCGCTGCAATTGGCCCTGACGTCTGTCTGTAGGGGGTCTCAGCTGCTGATTGGCCGTGACCGGTTTTGTAGAGGGGCTTCTAATCCTCTCCACACTCTCTGTGGGTGCTCTTAGGGCTTTTCCCACATAAATCAGTCTGGCCTGGGTGGTAAAGTCATCACATCCACTGTGTCCACACACACTGCCTGTTAGCACCCCTATCACATGGAGCGTGCTAGCTCTGAAAGGCCACCGAGCATGAAAGGAGGGCACTGGCTGACCACACTATATCTATTCTGACTGGCAACCCCACTCAACACTGTATTGCTGTTATGACAGAAGTGCCATTGTATGCAAAAATTACTTAAATGTGCACATCCACAGCTACGATACCATGCACTGTCTCTTATGAGTATAGTATACAAACTCAAATTATTAAAAAACTACTATATTATGTGACTCCTACTGCGTAAGAAACACACTCCCCTGCTGTGTGAGAGCAAAGTCAGGGTAGTATAAGGACAGTGATAGCATAAGTATAGCATTTTGCCATTTACCCATGGGTGGTCTTCACTTAACTGCCTTTAGTCAGCTTTTATTTTTTTATTCTTGTCTCTGCAAACGTCATCATTCACATATAGTTCTGGATAAAAGCCTTTCTGTTTGCAATGTGCATCACAATAGAGCATGTTATCCCAAGGTATTACATGCTCAGCGGGAGGAATTATATAGAATGTTGTCCAGCTGGTTACATAAAAGCAGAAAGGTAGTGCTAGAAAGACAGGCTCTACATTAAATGTCTACACTCAAGTCAAGATTACATGTAGGCCTACTATTTCTTCTGATTTAGTTCAGATTGGAGAGCTGCTGTCTTTCCAACAGACAACAGTTATAAATCCTGACCTGTGACATCTTTGTTTGTGTGTTTGGAGATTACCCCTGAGTCATGCGCGAGAACTTTGTCACCAGGGCTTCCACTCTCACACTTTCACTCCAGTACAAACAAAACACTGATTTATTTCTTCTGTTTCTGTGTGTGTGTGTGTGTGTGTGTGTGTGTGTGTGTGTGTGTGTGTGGAAGGACAGAGGTTGAGAGACAGAAAAGATAATGAGACAAAGAGAGATGTAAAATGATTAAGAATTCTTTGAAATGACAATTTACAGACTACAGTGCCAAAAATGTCCCAGGAAGTAACCAGAGACTGTCCTACCACTGGTGTTCACACAAGATTTAGTTCGCTGTTCTCTTTCATTTCTGAAACAATCAAGGAGAGGTCACATTTCCAGAGGGAAGGACTGGAGCGGCCACTTCCACTAATGAGATCAGGGAGAAAGAAGACAAACTGGAATTCTCTGATTGGCTCTTTATTTCCTGGAGTTAAGCAGTGTAGATGGTAATCCTCCCAAACAAAGCATTTTAGCTTGGGAGTGAAGAAAATTGGAAGTCATGTGGACATTTCAAAAGATAATACAGCAAGTCTGATTACATAGGGGGGTTCGATTATTCACTAACAGGACTATTCAAAGAAGACAATTTAAACATCCTATATTTAACTGGCATCCAGTTATAATATGTTTCCTTGTACTGTAATTGTATTTGTAAAAGACAATTATGTTGATTATTACAGTTATGTTATTGTGTTTAATTTATTTTTCTTGGAATAGTTTCTTTTTCTTTTTTTTACATTATCTTGATTCATAACCTTGACTCCTACTGATATTTTTGTTGTAAAAACATTGTTAGACATGAAGAAGCTTTCATGGAATGATCAAGGCCTTGAGTTTTGCAGAAGAATGAGGCACGTGAGGCATTTGTAGGCTTGTGAGAGCCCAGATAGCAACATGTTGTAAATGCATACTGTTTGTCCCTGAGAACACTGAAAAATCTTTCCCCGGGACGTCCTCCAACTGGAAGCAAGTCAAAACACAGCCAGACGTTGCCAGAATGAGAATCAGTTTGTGTCTACTACATCGCAGCAAGATGAAAACACAAAAACACATCTTATTACATATGCTTGTAAAAAAAAACTGCATTACACCTTCTTACATGTCTCTATCTAGTTTTCAGTTGTAGCTGGAGAAACAAATGTGTTGGATACAAGCCTGAATTAAGATGGTATGATATGGTGAGATTTTAAAGAGGATTTTCAATCAGTTGCAGTAATATCCAAGTGTTAATGAAGTATACAGAAATCAGTAATCATGTCATTATGCACAAAAAGCTGAATCAAGCTATTGAAAACTTTGCATTGCCCAACTTTCATCACACGGTGGGTGCCAAATGAAGCAGGTGTCTGTGAGGCCTAACAAGCTCTTTTCACTGACCCCTATAGATGACGTCACAAGTACTAACGAACTTCACTCCAAACCAGCCTGCCACATTCATGGCCCTACCCATGCTTGTAATTTATTCAAGGCCAGGACCAGGAATAGTGTGATGGAGAGGGGGAGATGCTGGTGTAGGGGCAGTGTGCTTGAATATTAGTGTGCTGCCCTCCCCTGCAGAGAGAAACTGTGTCATAATGCCGGACTCCTTTTATGATTCAAATCAAGGCTTTTGTCTCTGTAAGCGACCGGCTCCGCTCTGTGCCGCAGAACAACCGAGGCACTATACAGAAAATGAGTCCACTGCCATAGGCTGAGGAGGTGCAGTCTGAGAGAGCAGGACAGCAGTACATGGGCTGTGGGGATGGCAGGAATGCCTAAACTCTCTGCTACCATGTAAACACAATTCACTCTCTTATCTGCAATTCATAAACTGTAAACATGCAAATAAACAAGTAAGCTTGCACAGAATTGGACACCTTCCAGTCTGCTACCATAATATAGAAGCTTTGTAGTATTTTTCCTCGGATCACCACAATGCCACAGTTTATGATGAGATTTAAACACCACAATAATTTGCATAAACATAATCAATGTATTAATGACTGAAGACATAGAATAACCTACACATTCCTTCATTTTCATATTAAAAGAACTATCTGTCAAGTTTTATGGAAATATCATGGTTTTCAGGTTTTTCTGAACTCTTGTGTGTGTCAGGCCTTTGTTAGATTGTATCCAGTTTTCAATTGTGCAAGTTCTATAGTTACTTCACTTCCCAGTAACTTTCTTTTTTTTAATCAGTAAATGCTTTTCACACACCCAGCATTCACTTTTCCGAATTGTGTAATTTGTAGCTCTGTGGCTGGAGAATAACCCAGATGAATCAGCTGTTGCTTCAGTGCAGATTCTTCTCTACCAACTGTATTTACAGACTGAATTTGAGCCTTACTAAACTTTCCATTTCAGTTTAATAGTAATGAAGAGAGACAGATAAAGATTCTGTGAAAGCTGTTACACTAGTTGTGCAATGGTAAAAGCAGTTGTTCAATGATTAACTCAGCAAAGTGTCCATTTTTAATTGCTTCCACTGTGGTTGCTGAACTCTCTTCAATATAATTTCCTTCCTCCTTTCTCTCAAATAAAACTATTCCGCGTGTGTGTGTGCGTGTGCGTGTGCGTGTGTGTGTGTGTGTGTGTGTGTGTGTGTGTGTGTAGGGGGGCAGTGGCGGCGGTGCGTTAAAGTCCCTGAAGGATCCTATGTTGGGAGGATCTGCCCACGGGCTATCTGGTGTGTAGGGGTGGGTGTGTGTGCGTGTGCGTGTGTGTGTGTCTGTGAGAGAGAGAGAGAGAGAGAGAGAGAGAGAGAGAGGAGGCGGAGTAACACCAGACGCTGGGACAGATCGGGAAAGAAAAGTTTTTCAAAAGTTTCAGGAGGTTAACCGAGAATCACAGCAGCCGTGGCCGAGCTGCGGAGGATAATACGCGTACTGGGGCCTAACGCAACTCTTCCCGGCTGACTTTATGAAAAATCCCCCATCGACTTTGGAGCCTTTATTTTCATGTGAACTTAACAAAGGATGTATTTCTACTAAAACCCCAACTTAAAGTGCTGGAAACTTTTCCACCGAAATGGAAGGGAATATTCCATGGATTATTTTGTCATTTTTATTGTTTATGCATATTTGTGAAGGTAAGTCTAATTTTAAGTTCTAATTGTTCTAATTAACTTTTCGTGGCGCACATGTTTGTTACACATCCATAGGTAGATAGGGTGGTAGGCTACCCATCAGATTCTGTGACCTGCACTGTTAGGCATGAGAAGTGAGATGGTTCGGGTAAGGATATCAGCGCAGGTCACAGAATCTGATGGGTCACCAAATACGCTGTAACATCGGACTTGTCCGGACAGGCACTGCCCCGTTTAGGGAAAGATCTGACCATATAGACTACTGATGAGCACTGGCATCTTAATGTGCAAAAACTGATTTGTAAAATTGACATTATATTTGATAGATGTTTGAGTTGCAGATAAGAACTGATAATCTGTAACGTTTTCCCCAACCAATTAAAACTTAATCGAACCGCAACCGACATTGACGACGCTTAACGTAACACAATACGTCTACAACACACAATAGTTGTGAAGAAACAGGTTTTAGATGTTGATGCAATAGATGGTTTTCATCTTTGGGGAAAACTTGATGGCACGATGAGCGCTGCGGATCCACCGAAACCCCAAATCTTGAAGTTACTTCTGTATCAGCGTCTGAAGTTTGGCTATTGACTTTGTGCAAGGATGTTTAACCACAAAAAAAGAAGTTGTTTTTAAAAAAGAAGATATTGTGAGTAAATCGCAGGGTGAACATGTATTTAAAACGGGGGGGAGATTAGCTTTAAGTTCCCCCTCCCCTTCTGAACAAAGCCCTTTTAAACAACTGAATATTTTCCCTCAAAACGGATGAGCTGTGATTGTCAGACAGCTGAAGTAATGTCTCCAAAGCTAGTTGATTTCAATACAGAAACAATCTCATTACGCTCATATCAGCAAGTATCTCTATCAAGGAAACACAAACACACACACACACACACACACACACACACACACACACACACACACACACACACACACACACACACACAAGTTTATCTGCTATGACAATGTAAACAGAAAATATGCGGGTGTGTCTGCAAGATGCCCATGGAAGAGGCCTGCCATCCAGGAAAGACATACTTGAAATCTGTATCAAATCTATTAATTTTTTTAATTTTTTTTACTAATGTCATATAAATTTGAGTCATTTCATGATATTTTACAGAATTCATGAAGATTTCCTCTATTATTGCAACAAGACATCACTTAAAGTTTTGCTTTGAATTACTGTCTGTAGGATTAACATGTTCTGGTAAAAGTTAAAGTGAACCACATCCAGTTATTTGTCAGTTGTGTGGCTCTCTCTAACTGCTTTCTCAAATTTTCACAGGGTTCCGATGCACGGATAAATACAGACCTTGTGAAAATGGAGGGACATGCTTAGATTCATCTTCGCGATGCATGTAAGTGGAACATATATACAGATATACCGGTATAATAATAGTAATATTGGTGGGCCTTTCTTTCAGGAAAGCCTCAATTCTGAGTTTTCTCCTGCTCTCTCCTCAGTTATTCATAATCTCAGCCTCTGAAAGGCATTCAAACCTTAAAGTGTAAGCCTTGTGTGTAAATTGATTTACACAGGATATTTGTTGTCACTTGGTTCATCAAAGGCTCATAGGAAAGGTTGATTTTCAAAGTGATACTTCAACAATGATGGGAAAATGCTTTCTTTATATCCTAATGGCTTTTAATTTACAGCATTTACATAGAAGTGATGAAAGACAGGACAAATTGATTAGGCCTACACAGATGAGTTTCCACAAGCCTCAACAAGTTGGCACGTTGGCTGCCACACTCATCTCTTGCACCTGTTAAAGAGCTTTGTCACACATAAATCACAGCATTGTGCTACACATTGCATGAGAACTTTTTTCCTTCTGTTTCACTACAGTATTAAATATCATTGTTATTTTTAATTTGTGTTATTTTCCTTGATTTTACAGTTTTTCTTTTTACTAGGAAAAGCAGTTCACTCCAAAATACATTTAGAAAAACTTTTTTGATGAATTGGCCTCATTTCCCGCCTGCTTTGGGCATTTTCAAGCCCTCTCATCTTTTGACAGTGATAAGGCTTTTGTTTTTCAAATTGGTGAGGGGGGTTGTGTGCGAACCTATTACAATAGTCAAGTTAAATAGCCTACAGTGTCTTGCCTGGGGGTCATTTGTCCTTTTTAAAAACCCTGTAGCTTAGGGAACATGCCTACGTGTTTCAGATGGAGGAGATAGTCATTGATAGAACAAAGACTTGTTGACTGCCAGCTGCCTCCAAAAAAGTAAAGTAATTATTTTATTGGATTGCAGTTTCACATACTTATAGTGGTTAAAATTGCGCCAAAGCTATGAAGCCATAGGCAAATCTTTTTAAAATATATATACATATTTGTTAAACCTAAAAGTAATTATGTAGTGGTAAGACTCAGTGGTTTTACTGGCAGTACTAGACACTAGACCCTAGCCAATGTGTAACTTGACTGCATGTGGAACAAGTAACTGCCACCCACATTTTTTCAATCATTTGCTGGATGAGTGTCATTAAGTAAGTAAATGTATAATTTTAAGCAGCTAGATCTTTTTTTCAGCATACATAATAGCATTTTTCTGAGTAAATCTCCAGATTTCACCACATAATATCACCACATTGTGAGGAATGTGACTTCTTTTGGAAGGGGCCATTCATTTATCCTTTGTGTTCGCTTATTCCTTTGTGTATTTGTACATATATAAGGGGTGTAGGAGCTGCAATCACTACGCTCGTTCAGTGCCAAAAAAAACGAAGCACTTAAAGGCAAAGTAAAAGGGTTTCTATTGCAAGGGGACATCAAATGTCATACATTGTAGAAAGAGTGCCACAGCAGGGCAGAGCAGTGGAGTGAAGCATGGCTGCATGAGAGTGGTCAGACCAGTCCTAGACAGAGGTGAGTGCAGGAGCCACCCCACCCCATACCCCTGGGAACTTACAGAAACAGGAGATCCAAAACAGCAGAAAAGATCCTTTCTTCCACCAGATACCTGACTGTAACCTGGCACTATCAGAACAGGGTGTAGAGAGGGAGAGAAGAAAGGCCACAGCAAAAATGTGTTAATATATAGTAGAAAAACAAAATGCAGCTACAGATGCATGTTTTGGTTTTTGAAAGGAGAACTAGTATCTAAACTTTGCTTGAAATCCCAACTGGCATTATTTTGTATAGAGAATATTGATCCTTTCCCACTCTAAAGTTGTTCAGCTACTGTGTTATTTATTTTTTCTTGCGGCAACTAGCCTCTCAAGTGACAGTAATACTGTTTATGGCAGGTGCCATTGTTACTGTCCCAGATACCAATGTATCCTCTGTCTTGTTGAAAAATCCAACTGTGATACCACACTATATCTTTAACACGCCAGAAATCAAAAAGTGTTTCCTTGTTCACAAAGTTCTCTGTTTCTTGTTTCTTTTCTGTGTCTCTGAGTGTGCTGGCTTCCTCCTCCGGTGACAGTAAAGGTCACAGGCTAGACTGGCTGATAGGGGATTACAGGAGTAATCCTAAGTAACCCGTTGAAAAGAACAAACTTTCTGATACCCATTTCACCCATTTCAATGGCCAAGTAAAAGTCTGATTATGATAGATATTGGATACCATTTCTTTCCCATCTTTGCCATCTCTGCCTCCATGATCGCAAAAATAGTAGCATACGATTCTATATTTCTAAATTGCTCAAGCACAAAAAGATTTGAAGCTTGAATCTCCAGTATAGAAACACTGCAGCGACCACTTTTAATGGTATTAAAGTGTGACATATGTTAATCTACACTTGTAAACCAGGGTCTTGTGTTGGTAGAGAGATCCAGTAACTTGACCTGCAGTCAGATATGACCCAACCTGTGCTGAACTCAGAATCTACATTGTCCATTGGATTTGTGTGAAAGCTGTTATTAAGGAAGGACAAATTGACATTGACACATCACTTTATAACAATTTGCCATCTGCACTGAAACATGCGTCTCTATCTGCAAATGGTGTGTCTGATGGGAGTGTGGAATGTAAAAGATGTGTAGGATAAAACTCAGACAATACTAAAGACAAATGTATACTTTCTGCAACCATATGGATGTGAGGGTCCACATTGGTCTGCGTGACATAGATGTCATCATCCGGCCAAGTACGCGAGGGTCAGCGCGCAGCCCAACATTTTTTTACCATGCAGACTATGTGTATAGCAAGCGCATCAACTGCACATGTGCCAGAACTATTGGTTTTCTTTTCTCAACTTTTTCTTGTTCAGCAGATACAGTAACTGCTCAGCTGCATTCAGACTGAAAACAGCCATGTGTTAAACAATACATGGGGCTATGCTGGTATGTTAAAAGTGCATTCCAGCAAGTGCAGTTAGAGTAACAGATCATTGAAGGCTGATCAGAAAAACACTGCACAGTAGTTTTGTAGTAGATTCGATCCTACACCCCTGGAAAGTTATAACGCTGCAATCCTGTTTACTAGCGGGCACATGTGGAACGTGCCTTTCTGTGAACCTCCGAAAAAAGTATGAATGGAACCGCAGGCGCGTCCGCAAGACCACAGCTGTCCATGGAACTCGGAAAACATGAATTGGCCATAACACTTTCAGAGATTTTGTAGTTCAGCATGTCTGCTCTAGAGATAAAGTTACACTGAGACACCAGCTCTGCAAATCTATGCAGAAGCATTTTTTAGTCTTTATGTGTTACTGTGATGAAGATTTTACAAGAAAGTTCAAAATATCACTTTTCAACCTTGTATAGATTTTTAAATATAAGCCTAATGAAAGGTTTAATCAAATTTTCAAACCTACCCCTTGACATGCAGGAAATGTTTTTGAAGTATTGTTTCTGTGATCTTACTGTGGCCAAGAGTTTTGAACTTGAACTGAAGGGCTGATAGTGTCACAGAGAGGGTGGCCTTCTAGGTGAGCAGTCAGGAAGTCCAGTTGAAGAGCCATTGGCCCCTTGGCTTCGCCTACCAGCAGAATATGCTGCCTAGAGAGGGTCACAGCGGCGTGGCCAGAGGAGAGATAATTAGGCAGATTGAGAGGGTGTCATTCAGAGAGGATCCAGCTGGAGGAATTGGAATGGGGGTAGGGAAGGGGTAGAGGGAGACTGGGTAGGAGGGAGGGAGTAGGGGGCTGCACAGAGGACAGCTGGTGGATGTTGTGATGGTAATCCAGTGAAGTCAGATCTTGACAAAGGGGAAGCATAGGGCCAGGTGCTGCCATTGAGCAGTCTGCCGCCCCCATACTGTGAGAGACAAGCTCGTGGAGGAATGAAGCCAGTAGCTTGCAGTCTCTCTAGCACATGTTGCTTCTCTCACAGTGCAGCCAGGTCCACTCTTTCTCTCTCTGCATGTTGTCCCGGCTCCGGCGGCTCATCTTCTCCCTCTGTCTCTCAACACAGTGGCAGATCGCAGATTACAACCAACACTTTCCTCTCAGATCCTCTAAGATGAATGGAAATAAATGTGGGGCTTCTCCACTGTGTGAGGCCCCGGGATGGATACAGTGGTCCTCTGTATGTTATTAATGCTTTGCCCTTGGCCTCAGTAGCAGAGTTAGTATATAAATTGTGAGTCTTGTGTTATGACCCTATGGTAACTCCCAGCCCCTTGGGACATGACTAAAGACTTTATCATTGATCAGGAGCAGACACTATGGAGTGTTGTTTTTATAGTAAAACATTAGTATTTTCCTACTTTATTTCACTTTTGGAAAATAACAAGAGCTGTAAATGTGTTTGAGGGTAAAGAAAACAGTCTTATTTTTAAAAAAATTCCTCGGGGAGGGCACAACCTTTCCAAATGGGAAATGTGGCACCTCCAAGTGAATTTACTCTTTTATCAAAGACAGAAGAAAAATGCCCTTTTGAGGAACATAATTCTCTATGAAGTGGAAATATATATACATGCCAAGGCCCATATTTACTGACAGACCATAGCAAAGAGACAGATTATATTGTTGGCTTAGTTCAGAGCACCTCAGGGCTAATGTTTTCTTTGGCATCTTTATGGTGGATTAGAAAGGAATGCTTAGTAAGATCCTCCTGTCCCTCTGGTGCTTTCAGGTTATTGTCTATACCTCACATCCATTCACCCTGGTAGCCTCTCCAGGAATGTCTTTAACAATACCATAGCCTTGTCTCATTGAAAATGGGATGTTTGGAATTATTTGTTTGATTTGGTTGCTTTTTTGTGTGTGAGGCAACATATAGTTCATATCACTCAGGCTGTCCTGAAAGGCAAAATGAGCCATTGTCATGTCATGGTGCATTACAGACCAAGTCATTTCAGATGACTTAATAGGAGGACAGTTGTCATATCCACATAAGTACTATCTGATAAATAGGTTACACTATCATAAGGAGGAAGATTCAGGCTTGTTGTTATTTCTTTGGGTGATGGCTAAAGACTGGGAGCTGTGGTTCCCAGGCCCAGTCACAGGAAGTGGTGCCTTCTGACCTCCATGCTACACACATCCTGTCTTATCAGAGCAGCTTAAGCAGCTTACTTGATGTGCCTGGGGCTCCCTGCTCCTCAACTTTCTCATCTTTTCCTCATTTTATTTTATCCTATCCTTCACACCACATGGATATATTGTGCTAAAAGTGCTGAATCATGTATCACTTAGAACATATTCCTATGTATTTGGAAATGATATGTGTGCTTACTTGCTTGTCACACATATCCAGAAAATGGCCGCTGTGTACTAATTCATGTCAGTTGTGGCATTATTGTGAGCTGGCACAGGAACTAAAATCAAGTCAGGATTTGTGTATTATTATTATTCTTTCTGGAGTCTATGTATGTCTGAACCACATACTTATGTAGGGATAAGGCTGCGTCTGAAGTCTCATCCCCTGGCTGTTTGTTCTTATCCAGGAGACGGTGACTTCTGAAGAGACATTCAGGCAGGCCTGATTGCAATAACTGAGGTCTGCCAGCAAAATGTGCCTCCCTCTCCCTCACTTTTAGAAAAGGAAGGGATGGGTCCATCATTAAATGATTCAGGAAAAGGCATTCTTTTTTCCACTAGGAACACTTCTAACAGACATCTTGAGTTTAGCCAAGCAATGTTTTACCAGTGTTTACCCTTTTCTAATTTAATATTTGTCCGATGTTCTGGAATTAAAGTACCATGCCACATGGAAAAACATACATTATTGTCTGGTCCACAACCTTCTTAAAACATCTTAAGTACTTCTTCGGGTGACAGCAGTTGAGATAATAGACATTCTCTGGCTGTTTTCCTCGCGTTCTCCTGAGCTTATCACTTAGGAACTTTGCCAGTGCCCTAAAAACAAATCTCATTCTTTCACAGCTATAGCCGTGTGAGAGTCAGTGCTGGTTTCAGTCAACCAGTGCGACAGTTTCTGTCAACATTATTAAACAGGAGTGCGGTTTATCAGATGTTGGTGCTGTTCTGTTCAATCTGCATTCATTGTGCAGCAGATGTTTGCTATGAAATGAGATACAATACAAGCCATTACAAGGTCTGAGATATCTTTTATGTTTATGTTTTTACTGTTAGGACTAACTTGAGAGAAAATTCTGGACAAGGCATTATAGTTGATCTTTCATGCTGAGTTGCGGAAGGGGTCTTTTATTTAATTTCACAGTTTTACAGAAATCTGGTTCAGTTTAGGTGGCTGGGTGGGGTTTTGTGGTTGAGTCCAGTGGAGAATGCTTTGAAAGACTTCGACCCTGGGATTCATGCAATGTGGTTATGGGCAAATGTGCTGCTATTTGAAATATGTCAAGGAGTATTCTTCCAAAAATCTGTTGACACTTTAGGCAAATTTGTTCAGATAGTGTATGAACTGAAATTTTAAAACTGCCTGATCCATTTCATAGCAGCACTACCAAACAGCAAGAGGAGTACATTTTTTCCACTTGGTGCAACACATTTGTACAGTCCCCACTACTCAGGCAATGCTAGCATTTACATTCTGGATTTATTTTATACATTTGCATCCGAATGTTGAGGGTTATCAGACATGGGAAGGATGCACTGACAGCCTTCCTGGCTTCTTTGTCAGGTTCATTACTGTTTTTTCACAAGAGAAAGTTAATTGTCCCTATATTCACATGTTTAATATTCATGCTCTGGGGGTGCTCTGGAAACCTCCTTCTAGAGATTTCAATACCCCCATTGTATGTCTAAGCACAATTGTTGAAACAAACTTTTCACTTTAAACTGTGAAACCCGCATCCATTTTAGCACGATCCTACTTAATTGTCAGACTGAATTGGTCCCGTACGGCACTCAGCGCTACCTGCATATGTAGGGGATCAGTTCTCTGAAGTGCTCCAACTGTCCTTACGAAACCCTGTCTACCAAACACCCCCCTTTTCTCACTCTGGCTCTCTCTCACCATGGGTTACTGTTGCCAGGTTACAGCAAAGGCCTGTTGGTCCGTGTAAGCCCAGGCCTGAAAGACTAGCTGTTTGGGTCACTGCTCCCCCCCCAACACTTTCATACAAAGGAGTTCTGACTACTTTAGCTCTTTTATTTGGGCCACAAAACACTCCCCAACCCCCAATCTGGCTCTTTGCTGAGAAAGGGAGAGCCAAGCTGAGGAGAGCAGAGCAGAAGAGGCTGTTGGAAGAGGGGGGGTGTAGATGGTCTCCTGTTGGCAGTGTGGTGTCAGTATGGACTCTCATAAAGGAGTAAAGCTGGTTCTTGCTTGCTTGTGGAAGGAGGGGCTGAGGGACAGGGTTGTGTTGAGATAAAGAGACACTGTTTAAAGAGTTTTCCCAAAGATTTTTTTTCTAGCAACTTGGGTTCAAAAGACTATGTAAAACCTCATTTAGGTATTTTCTTGCGATATAGAAGTTTAAATCTTGTCCTAAACCAAAAAGTGGTGGTTCCATTGTTGTTCATCATCCTCTCCATGAGTCCTAGGAAATGCCCTCAGAGACAGGAAGACTCCTTTATACTTGTTGCTTTGTGGAGCATGACTGCGTGTATGAACCATGTCAGATTACAGCCTCTTTGTTCACAGGTGAGCCACCCTCTGACCTCTGGCAGAGTAGTTGCCATTGTATAGGAGAGGATGAGCTCAGGTTACCCTGCTTCAGTGACCCAGAGAGCAGGAAAACTGGCATTGTATTGCACAAGTATAGGTGACAGAACTAACTCACATAAATCAAATTTAAGTCAGCAGATTCTGATACGTGATGCAGAACTGCTGAGAAATAGCAATGTACTGCAGGAATTTCCTATTTCAAAAGATCATGCTCACTTTCACTTTAAACACCTTCTTCTTTCAATGTTTGACAAAATATCATATCTTTCTTCCTCCTTTTGCAATTTCTTCAGTGGATCTTCTCTTTTATGGGTTCACTATACTACCCCTCCTCAGAGGCTGAGGCTTGTTGTAAGTTAATTTTCTTTGTGTTTGGGCGTGTAGTGATTATTGCATGTGTTTGCTTTGTTGCAGTGGTGCATTTGAATAACAGTCTTGAAGTATGCTCAGCAGAATTATTAATGCATGTGTTTCTGAAGGATGACCACATCTCATTTGGTGTGAAATGGCTTATGTGTGTTAGTGTGTTTTGGTTACTGGACTAGCCCCATGAGCAAAACAGCACAGTTGTGTTGGCTGTGTAGAAGAGTTAAATGCCAGACACCCAGAGGTAGACTGACAGATGTGGACAGATGCATGGTGCCGGGGCTGCAGCTGGCAAAAGCCTTCATATGTGCTGACACGGAGATTACCCACTCTGGCCATGCCTCCACTGCAATTGAAGACCTCCTCCTCATCTGCTGCACTCTCTTCCTCAAAGGTCAGAAGTCGACACTAACTAAATGTGACCCAGGGGCCTATTGCACAACAGCAGCCTGCACCTGCCCTTCACATCCGCCACAAATAAGGCTGGGCCCAGGCAAAGGCACAGTTACTGGCCTTGTGTTCCCAGAAGCAGTGTAATTCACAGGGTTGTAAAGGGCCTGATAAGAAAACTCTCAGGTGCACCAGGACAATGTTGCGCGTCTCTCACAGTCTCTACACTGATAGCACTTGGATTTGTGTGTTATGGGAGTTGCATATTGGCAATGAGTCAGGTCTAGACAAAAGAATGTGTGTTTTGGCTGCTGAGCCCAGTGTTCATTTCTAATGGAGGACAAATCATTTATCAGGAATTACTATCAGCATTCATACACATCCACATACACATGCACGGTCACACGTGTACACTTACACAAACATAAGGACACACCAATGTACTTAATTCTCATAGCTGAACACACCTTTATTTCAAATACCCAGTATTTTAGTCTCTGTAGTGCAACATCAACATGCACTCAGATACACAATATGGCCCTGTGTTGAGTAAGTTAGGTTATTCTCTGTCCATAGAGAGTCACGATGGTCTTCAGAGAACAACAGTCTTTTAAGACTGTAGATCTTTGGCTTTCTTTAGCAGTCAAATGCCCAAAGTACAGAACGGCCCCAGAAGAATTTGACTGTCAGCCTGCGTTGTATTTTTCAAGCAACATTCTTCCTCAGTTCCCCCAAAGCCCTCTTTGTGCTGCATTTGTGTTTCATTTTTAGTGACACCCGAGATTCCAGACATAGTTAATTTGCCTCTAAATAAACCCAGCCAAGCCATGACAAATAGCCATGGGGTACCAACAGAGGGTGGGGGGTGGGTGGGTGATTGGTTGAGTGTCGGGCTTGCTTGTTCGTCTGTGAGGTTGCTAGGGCAACACGGATTGTGCATTCGGAGTGAGTGCCGTGTTTTCAGAGCAGTGGACGAAGGATTACAGGAAATATGACATGGCATTCTCGCTGGACCAGACCACTCCCTCCTCCTCCTTTTCGTTGTCCTCTCCACCAGTTCCACCTTCCAAAGACATTCTCTCCTACAGAGTAACCCCACCCCACTCCCTGCAGCCTGAGTGACATTATCATCACAATCAGACGGGGGACCTCTGACATCTGACCTTTCAGCGTGTGAGAGGAGGGGGTTGTTAGGGGGAAAGCCACGCTGGCGTTCAGGGGGGCTTTAGGAGATGGAAGAGTAGCTGTTGTAACAGCCAATCCTCATCATGGGTGCCTCAGTGCTGTTTTAACTTCCAGACCAAGCCTCAGGGCCTTACTTCTCACCTTTTACTGTAGACTTTGTCAAGGGAAAATCTTCATTCCCTATGGGTTTGTTACAATTAGATACCTGTTTATTTTTTAAATACCAACAAAATATTAGTTTGGACACATTTCACTTCTCTGCATTGTTCCTTTGTATGTGCACATTCTTGTGGATACGTCTGTGTGCCCCGTCTGCTTTGTGCTGAGGACTGTGGCTCCTCAGTTTCACTATTGTCTTTGTAAATCTGGAAAAAAAGCCAAACAAAACTGAGGAGTCTAGTGGCCTACTCACAGCTGGGGACAGCACCTATAAAATCATTTTAGCTTGTTTTTTTGTTTGTTTATTTTGTTTTGTTTGTTTAGAGGTGGAGGACACATGCAAAAATGAAAAAGATGAACTAACAGCAGTGTAATGGTGATGCTCATGTAAAAGAGAACAGAGGAAAATCCATTGTTGATTCTGCCCAGGGGTTCCTCTCCAATGAAAGAGAAGACAGAGCCCAAGGGCGGGCCAAAACCCAGCCATCACTGCCCTGTCATCAGCATCAAACAGCCTGTTTGAGGAGGGGGCTTGTCCCTAGCCAGGGGCTCCACTGTGGGTGTCAAGTTACCAGCTCATACTAGCCTCCTTAGTCCCAACTTTGTCTGAACTCTCACAGGACCTCTGGAAATATCTATGGGAAACCCTGTTTATATATTTATCTCTTGGTGGAACACTTTTAGGTCAGACTTAGTGTTTCATCAAGATAACTGTTCTAGTCACTGTCACAGTCACTGAGAGGAAGATGTGTTGTCTCTTTCAAATACTACAGTTGCTCCTTTTTGGTTAATGTGTGCTGTGTGTAGTCCCATCTTAGTTTTTTCCGTGTCAGTATTTGTTGGTAATTGCTAAGTTTCCAGGCTGCTGTTTCTGGGTGTGTTCTTTTTCATATATGAGAACAAAAATGAGAGCTGAAGTGCGGAAAAACTGTAAGAGTGGAGGAATGTTAGCTGACATGGAGAAACTAAGCTCTCCAGCTAGAAATAACACAAAGTGTGTGCCTTATGAAGCCTGGAAGACACAGAGAGGCAACCTCCATCTTTATATCTTAAAATTACTTTTCTTGTACTTGGGTGTCTTATTCCATAAAAATGTGTTGCATTATTGGTGCTTATGGGTAGTCAATATTAATTCAAATTCATTCCAAGAACTACAGGCCTTACTCGTGCCAGGGTATAAGTCATGAGTCAGCAGGCTTTGTCATTGGGCCCAGATTGCCAAACCCAGTATATTGATGAATATGATGGGAATTGTGCTACACTGGACTTGCAATGTCACAGTTCGGTCTTAAATACCTTAGCTTGCAACCTGTTTGAACTGCAGACCAAAGACATACTAATGCTTTATGTGTGAATTACTTTGTCCAGATGTCGTCCCGGATTCATTGGTCCTCTCTGTCAGCACCTGGATCCCTGTCATCGATCGCCATGTCTGAATGGAGCAGCTTGTAAGAGCCAGGTGGTCAATGGTATCCCACAATACACTTGTGTGTGCCAGAGAGGGTTCAGAGGTACAGATATTATAATTTTTCTTGATTTGAAAGATCAGTTCTGAGAGAGGAAGTTCCTATTTTAACTGAATACAATTCATCTTTAATCTTCAGGCCAAGACTGCTCCCTCATTGATGCCTGTGCCACAAGTCCCTGTGCCAATGGGGCCCGTTGTGCCAATTGGAATAACCACTACAACTGCTCCTGCCCACCTGGCTACCAGGGAAAGAACTGCCGCAATGACATTGACGAGTGTCGCAAGCCTGGTGTGTGCCTCAATGGTGGCCTCTGTATCAACACCCATGGGTCCTTCCGCTGCCAGTGCCAACCTGGATACAGCGGGCGCACATGTGAAGTGTCCACTCTGCCCTGTGCTCCATCTCAATGCCTTAATGGGGGCACCTGTCGTCAGACCAGCGACCATTCCTATGAGTGTGCTTGCTTACCAGGTAGATATGAACAAACACACGCACACACAAACACAAACCAGAGTCAGTGTGCAGACCCTGCTGTTTTCCCATTTCCTCAGCACAGTGGTACAGATTTTTCCCAGGCTTATGACGTAGCTGTTAGTGCTGTTTCTGGGATTTACTCCTGTGTCCCAGGTCAGCTTCCTGTCTGCTATTAATAGCAACTGATGGGAGATGGGATGGTGGGAGAGTTGAAGAGGCAGCCCGCCTACTCCACTCTGCTCTGTTCACAACAGAAGAATTTACTTTATGGGCCTTCTGGTTTCCCACTGGGGAGCTGACAGGAAATGTCTCTTGCCAGAGAGGAAGTCATTGAAACTGTGAGAGATTATAAAACAAGCAAACACTGCAGGGAGTGCAGACCTCTGAAGCAGACCGGAGTCATGGCTGTTGCTGGCATCGTGTGGGAACCATCATGAGAAGATGTAAACAATCAGACACCTTCTGAACCTTTTTACTGCCCACGTTACCCCAAACCTCCTGTAGTGTGGGAAGTATGACTTAAGGTTATGAGAGAGCATTAGTAATGCTTTGTGTATTGAACAGGATCTGCTGCATGTTTGATAAACTATAAATGTGTGTGTTAGTGTGTCTGTGTGTCATAACTCTTTCTCTCTCTTGTTTTTAGGGTTTGAGGGACACAACTGTGAGAATAATGTGGATGACTGTCCAGGCCACAAATGTATGAATGGAGGGATATGTGTGGACGGAGTCAATACCTACAATTGCCAGTGCCCACCAGAATGGACAGGTATAGCACTATTTAGATCATATTTGAAATTAACTTTAAATATATGTATCACTGTGAATATGTGTAAGCCAATATGTCATTTGACCACACAGGGCAATACTGTGCTGAAGACGTCAATGAGTGTCTCATGCAACCAAATGCCTGCCATAATGGGGGCACTTGCTTCAACACCATCGGGGGTCATACCTGCGTCTGTGTAAATGGTTGGACGGGAGATGACTGTAGTGAGAACATTGATGACTGCGCTATAGCTGTTTGCTTCAATGGCGCAACCTGCCATGACCGAGTAGCATCGTTCTTCTGCGAGTGCCCAGTTGGAAAGACGGGTAAGTGGGTTTGTCAGATGGCCTTTGTGCCTCTCTGGTAGTCACTTCTGGCTGCTAAATTGTTGATAACTGGCATGTGTTCTTTGTCTCCATAGGTTTGCTATGCCACCTTGAGGATGCATGTGTGAGTAACCCCTGCAACGAAGGAGCAGTGTGTGACACCAACCCTCTTAACGGTCGTGCCATTTGCACCTGTCCTGCTGGCTTTGTAGGGGGTGCCTGTAACCAGGATATGGATGAATGCTCAATTGGTAAGGCTGCTGTTTTTTTTAAACATTTGTCAATGCTGTGTTAATATGTCTTCTGCTTTCTCTATATGATAGCATATGAGTGTTTCATATACTGCTCCCTATTTCTCTACCCACAGGTGCCAACCCATGTGAGCATTTTGGGAAATGTGTGAACACAGAGGGCTCCTTCCAATGTCAGTGTGGCCGGGGATATGCTGGCCCACGTTGTGAGATTGATATCAATGAATGCCTGTCCATGCCCTGCCAGAATGATGCCACCTGCCTGGACCGCATCGGAGAGTTCACGTGCATCTGCATGCCAGGTATTCAGACCTGTTAAGTTGTATTTCAGCACTGCCAATAAAAGAATACAGAACATCTCAATTCAGCATGATGTCATGACGGACATCTCAAAACCAACAGCAGAGTGGAACAACTGATTATTCAAACTTGATCTTCTAAAGAAGCATTATCTACAATACTGCCATACTGACTGCCAGGGTAGACTGTTATGTAATACATTCCCATTCATGTTGGGGGTATGGAGGCACTTCTCTCCTCTCAGCACACTGTACAGCCAGACAGGGTATTAGTGTGGTATAAGTGATGGTTTGGACACTCTGTGACAAAAACACAGTGAAACTCTCACGCACAGTCCTACATGCATCCTGGGGTTTTGGGAACTATACAAATTAGAGCTGGGAGTCGGGTCTATAGGACTGGATGTGAGAGAGGGCGAGCAGTTAGGGGGAGGAGTGTGCTGTGAATACTAATGAGTTATAGAGTGGTGGGAATGGAGCGGAACAATAGGGCCCCTCTGTGCTCCACTTTGCACCCCTCATACACACAGAGAGGGAAAGAGGCCTTTTCCCAGAGCCTCTCCCCCTCCCCCTTCCTCTTCACCCTCCTCATCATCAGCCAGCCTGGCAAAGCTCATGTGGAGCCGCTGATTATTTCTGATTCCACGCTAGCCTTCTCCCCAGGGGCAGCGGTCTGCTCCACACTCTGTTTCACCTCAATGGAGGAGCCCTTCATAGTTTGCTAACGCAGAATGTATAACATGCATCTGGTGAATGGGACACTGACCCAGGGAGTGGTAATGCTCCATGGACAGTAGGGTGTTGCGATTTCAGGTCAGTAGAGTGGGAACACAGCGGATTTTTTTTTTTCAATCTGTGGTTCAGCACAGACCTGTGTCAAAAGCTGAGGGCTCCCATAAGAGAAAAGTTTCCCACAAAACCATTATACATTGCACAGAGTACATCCAAATCTGTGCACACCCCTGTGGCTTGAACTGACAAACCTATACATAAAATTTAAACATAGTAAATCTGCTTCAACTGCAAAATTGTTCATCAATTTACTTTGAATTTCTATCTTCCAGGTTACATGGGGACTTACTGTGAGATTGATGTGGATGACTGTGAGAGCAACCCTTGTGTGAATGATGGCATCTGTCGAGACATGGTCAATGGATTCACATGCACCTGCCAGCCAGGTAAGACTCTTTTCTGATGGGCTTTTCTTTGTATTCCTTGTGTTACGGTAGCAGTAGGACCAGAGAGCCAAAGTTTAAATGTCCCCAGAATCAGATGAGGGATGGTCGGCCTTGCACAGTGTTTAGAGCCAACACTCATATAAAAAGACAGGCCCAAAAGGCTGCCTGTCCTCTTGCCTGAACAAAGACACTATTGTGACCCCGCTCCCCTACTCTCTGGAATGTGGAAGGGACAGCAGACTATAGCCCCTATTACACAGCCTGTTCAAGGCGGGAATATTGCACCGTTGTTCAGTCTTGCTGTTCTGTGTAAAAGGTACGAAGACGGAATGGAGGGAGGCATTGGTTGTTCCACTATCAAGTTGGTCAGTGGAGGTAGTCACATTGCCAGATTGACACCTGTGTAATAAGGACAGCTGGCATGGTGGGACGACACAGACTAGACACCAACACTATTATGTTACATGTCATGCCCCTGATTGTGCAATGCCTGCATACTATCTATTTTGCCAGGTTTGTATGGTTGATTGTAAAAAAGCAAAGCTGGCATAATGACAGGTCTTCTTTATGGCAATATCACAGAATATCTGTATAAATGGAGCTTCCCTCACCCTACCCTGTTGCAAGGGGGAACAGCAGCCCTGCTAATGAGATTCTTTTCCAGATCCGCAATTTACATCTGGGACAGACGTCCCCCCTTCACCCCCCATCTAGCTATTGAGCTGGTGGAGCTGATGCAGGAAGGGGAGGGGGGGTTCCCCAAAAGAGAAAACAATCCCACCGTCTCCTCTAACCCCCCCTTCACCCCCTAGCAGCCCAAGCACCACCACACAGCCCATCCTGACACTGTTAATCAAATGAGCAGTGTGGTACCAATGCACTAATTCACCCTGTCTGGGCACTTTGCCCACTGATTTCAAGCCTGCCCAGGTTCCCAAGCTTTACAAGCTAAGAAATAATAATAATAATAATAATAATAATAATAATAATGAATTTTATTTAAAGGCGCCTTTCAAAGCACTCAAGGACACCTTACAAGGAACATATAACAACAACCGTACATAAACAATATAAATCAGGTGACATTTAGTTCAAAGATAAAGAAATATGAATGTGGATATGTTGTTATTATTATTATTAATATTATTATTATTATTATTAATAATATTAGTGGTGGTGTTACAAAGAAAAAAAAAGCAGTTCCACAAGTTGGAGCTCTGACATTACAGTGCAGAGTAGGCAGAGTGCAGACAATTTAAAATATAGTGAGCTGAAGCTACTGTGCTGCTTCTATAGCAATAATAATTTAACTCAGATCCACCTTCTACATATTTGATTGTAAGATCTTCCTCAAGACATCAAGGTCACAGGCTTTCCATTGCATTTTGCAGGGCTCATGTCAGAATCGGTCCAAGTGCACAAATGACATGTCCTTAACCAGTCGAGATGCTCCCAAACCCAATCTTAGCCAGACGTCACTAACCTAGCCAGAGACCTCTGCCCTTCTTAGAAGAGACAGAATTGCCCTCTGACCTGAGCATGGACCCTTCCACTGGACCTTCCTTCTGACCCCTCACCTCTGTGTTTGTATGTCCCAGGGTTTACTGGCACCATGTGTCAGATCGACATAGATGAGTGCGCCAGCACACCCTGCCAGAATGGAGCAAAATGCTACGACCGACCCAATGGATTTGAGTGCCGCTGTGCTGAAGGTAAGGGCTTCTGTACCTAATACTTGTCATAGTTGTTAGACCTTACACAGCTTGTGATGTTTTCCAAGGCAGAAGAGCAGGTGAGCCTTAACCACTTGTTGGGGTGTGTTTGGTCTCTGTGTTTTTGGGGCTATTTCTCTGGATGTCTGCTGGTCTAGCAGACTGACTTGAGGCCCCTAATCCCCCTCTTTCCCTCATCGGCTCTCAGGATCATGGGGTCACTGAGGACCAGCAGTTGCCAAGAAAAGAACCTTGGTCATCACCCCGACATCTGTTCATCTGTTCAACCCCCACACACCACCTTATGCTGCATCTTAACTTTCATTCCTACACATTCAGTACCCTTTATTTTTTAAAACAGGCCCAGATAAAGTGAACTACAGTAAAGTTTGTTGCAAAAGTTGCATGTGTTAACTGACTATGTGTATTTATATTTAACATGTTTGTTTGGACCTATGCCTATGGAGGAGCCCGCTTCATTGTTTCAGTTGCCAGCTGCTTGGTATTCCCTGTGTTTGTGGGCCCCTTCTGTTGAGTGAAGTGGCCCTGTTTGACGTGGTGCAGTCTATTGTTCCCTCCGCCACAGAGAACAAAAGCAGGACTGGGAGGCCTGTGTAGGGATGTTCTTTACTGCTTTGCCCAACTCAGCACTGCACTACACACATACCATACAAACCAACACTTACTTGTCTAATACACAGACACTGCTGGCATGGAAACCACAGTGATCAGAACCCAAAACTATAGAAGCTTCTATAAAGAAGAAGTGGGAAACGGGAAGTTCAGTGTAGTTACGAATGAATTGGGAAAAAGAACTTGATGAAATTGAAACTGAGAAACTGAACTAGATTTTCTTTTTGATTTTCTGAAAGTTTTAGAGGAGCAATTTGTTTGTACCGGATGTTTTATGATGTAAAGGGCCAATATCACCAGTTGTTGAGCAGCAAAAGATTGAAGCTTTGTTACATTAAATGATCATCATTATATATGGCATAACATCTATCTCCCTTTATGCCCTTTAGGTTATGAAGGCACACTCTGTGAGAGTAATATCAACAACTGTCAGCCCGACCCATGCCACCATGGTACTTGCATAGATGGCATTGCCAGCTACACCTGTAACTGTGATGCTGGCTACACAGGCTATCGCTGTGAGAACCAGCTCAATGAGTGCCACAGTAACCCTTGCCAAAATGGAGGAAAGTGCGTGGACTTGGTCAACAAGTACATCTGCCAGTGCCAACATGGAACTTCAGGTAAGAGAAAAAAACTCCATGCAAACATAATCACCAACATTTACAGCAATATTACTGCAACTGTAGGCTAAATATATGCTCACACATCCAGAAATGTTGTTTCTTAATTCTTTATTAAGATATTTTTAGCTATATGTATTGATAAATACATATATAATTAATGCTATCATATAATATATAATCTTCACTTACATTTTCTATACTGAAGCATGGTTTCCGGTATTCTTAAACTGTTTAGAATTAATGTGGAAACTTCTCTTTTTCTTTGTCAACTCAGGCACAAATTGTGAGATAAACTTTGACGATTGTGCCAGTAACCCATGTGATTATGGCATCTGCAAAGATGGCATCAACCGCTATGACTGTGTTTGCAAACCTGGCTTCACGGGTAAGGCCTCCTGAAAGTGAAAGCATGCATTTTTCCATTTCAGTGGACATATTGGCAGACACACTAATTATGTACATCTCTCCTGCCAGGTCCCAAGTGTAATATGGAGATAGATGAGTGTTCATCTAGCCCCTGTCGAAATGGAGGGACATGTGTGGATGAAGAGAATGGATTTCACTGCCAGTGTCCTGAAGGCTTTAAGCCTCCTTACTGTTACTCCCAGGTGGACGAGTGTGGCAGCAGCCCATGCGTCCATGGCTCATGCAGGGATGACATCAATGGGTATGGGCTGTTTCAGTCTATGACTAAACTAAAGTTTCAAGTGACTCATGTGGCAATGCAATATCAAAGCAAAACTTGGCATGACCAATTCTACAGGTTTCAACTTGTACATCAGTTTGTTATTTCAACTTGATGTCTTCTGGATTAATGATTGTACTCCTATCTTTCCAGTTACCGCTGTGACTGTGAGCCTGGATGGGTGGGAAAGAACTGTGACCTGGACAGGAACGACTGTTTGCCAAGTCCCTGCCAGAATGCTGGCACATGCATCGACCAGCTCAATGGCTTCACCTGCAAGTGTCGCCAGGGCTTCAGAGGTAAGAGGGTGGCATAGTACCTCAACACACGTCAACATATAAAAAGCACAGTACAAAGAGAGGAATACACATTAATTGAAATCATAATCGACTATATAATAGACTTAAGCTTACACTTTTAGTTTTGGATCATTCCTTTACTGTTTCCTCCTTGCATTCTTCTACCTCCCCCTAGTGGTGTATAATAAATGTGCAGATACATTCTTAAGAGTCAGGTCAAGGCTCAGGGTTCATCAAAGTTGGCTTCTGAAAAAATGTTTTAATGTCTTTTCTTTCCTTCTGACAGGTAATCTCTGCCAGGTGAACATCAACGAGTGTGCATCCAGTCCCTGTTTGAACAAGGGCACTTGTGTGGATGGTGTGGCAAGTTTCACCTGTCTGTGTGAGCTTCCGTACAGTGGACACACTTGTGCTGATGTCCTCACCCCTTGCTCCCCTAATCCCTGTGCCAATCAGGCGATCTGCACACACACACCAGACTACTTGGGCTATCAGTGTAACTGCCAACAAGGGTGGCACGGTTAGCAAATTTTGTACTTATAATCTCATTCTAATGTAATTTTGTGTGGAAGCTCACAGAAAGTGATCATAAATTCTATCAATCTATATCTTCTTTTCCATTCTTCAGGTCAACTGTGTAACATAGATGTGAATGAATGCATCTCCAGCCCCTGCAAGAACCGTGGGACCTGCACTAACACTCTTGGAGGCTTTGTGTGCTCCTGCAGAGCTGGATATAGTGGGCCAACCTGTGAAACAGACATCAATGACTGTGCTCCTAGTGAGTGACCTCATAAACTTAGCATACCGAATTACTATGATTTCAATTACTATCAAGCAAAATACTGGGTCCATTTACATTTACTGTATTTGACTAAAGTTGCCCTCTCCTTTTGTGCCATCAGATCCGTGCCTAAGCGGAGGTTCCTGTACAGATGATGTGAACTCCTTCCACTGTACCTGCCTGCCAGGCTTCACTGGTCCCCGCTGTGCTATAGAGATCAATGAATGCCAAAGTTCACCCTGCAAAAATGGAGGAACATGCACAGATTATGTTAACTCCTACACGTGCACCTGTAGGCCAGGGTTTACTGGCATTCACTGTGAAACCAACATCCCTGACTGTACTGAAAGGTGTGTGTGTGTATTTGAGTCATGTCTCATGTTGTACTCTATCAACCTGCTTATACACACATCCATAAAAACGCTATATAATAATAACACTTACTAATTTAAATGTATGTATGTCCACAGCTCTTGCTTTAATGGAGGGACGTGCACAGATAAAATCAATGACTACTCCTGCACCTGCCGTTCAGGCTTCACTGGCTCCCACTGCCAATATGAGATTAACGAGTGTGACTCCCAGCCCTGCCTCAATGGAGGTGTCTGTCAAGATGCCCTGGAGTCCTTCCGTTGCTCCTGCCCCAAGGGCTACACTGGCACTCGCTGCCAGGTACAAACACACACACACTTTGGCACCCTTGGAAGTTATTTTAAAAGCCTTGAGTCTTCATAACCTATATTTTTAGACCAATAAATGCTGACAGTTTTTACTTTTGACTCTTTCCTACCTAGACACCAGTCGATTGGTGCAGACGTTCCTCTCCCTGTCAAAATGGAGGTCGCTGTCGTCAAAAGGATGCTTCCTTCATCTGTGATTGTACTAATGGCTGGTCTGGACGTTACTGTGACATCCCTAGGGTTTCCTGTGAGACAGCTGCTCGCCAGAGAGGTATTTCTATGTTCTGTACAGGATGACATATCAAATCTCAGTCTGTGTTTGTGTTGTAACTATGTAATTAATTGCCTCCTAAATCTTTCTAACCAGGGCTCCAGACAGATGAGCTATGCCACCACGGTGGTCACTGTGTCAACACTGGGAATACCCACTACTGTAAATGTCCTGCTGACTACACTGGTAGCTATTGCGAAAGTCAAGTGGATCGCTGTGAAGACAAACCCTGCCGCAATGGCGCCACCTGCAGGGGATATGTGGGAGGTTACCACTGTGAAGTGAGTCCATAGCTTGGTCAATATTATGTGCCTCACTGTCATATTTCAGCAAAGTCACTGTTTGCACATGGTTTTGTCACAAATGTGGAGATAAACTAATTATCATCTGCATCTTATTACAGTGTATGCCAGGCTATACGGGACAGAACTGTGAGATAGAGATTAATGAGTGCCAATCTCATCCTTGCCAAAACGGAGGTTCTTGCATTGATCTGGTGGGACATTACATCTGCTCCTGTCCCCCTGGCACACTGGGTATGCAAGCATATATTCAAGTGAAAGTCATTTAAATGATTAAAGAGATTACATTATTTTATAATAGTATTTAATAATCATCTCCCTTTTAAAGGTGTTCTCTGTGAGATCAATGAAGATGACTGTGCTCCACCCCTGAGGATGCGCAGTGCTCCTCTTAAGTGCCGGAATAATGGTACCTGTGTGGACAGAGTGGGTGGATACCGCTGCAATTGCCCCCCTGGATTCACAGGAGAGAGATGTGAGGGAGACATAAATGAATGTCTCTCTAACCCCTGCAATCCCTCCAACAGTCTTGACTGCATCCAGTTGCCCAATGACTACCAATGTGTCTGCAAGCCAGGCTTCACAGGTTAGACAACTAGAGGCTCCCCTTTGGCCTCTCAATGTGCATTTCCTTTTTAAAAAACACTGACTGCATTGCTTTACCATGAATATGTTGTTTTTTAGGTCGGAGGTGTCAGAGTAGGTTCAGTGTGTGTGAATCTCAGCCTTGTCAGAATGGAGGAGCCTGTTCTGTATCCAACTCAGCACTGGGATACACCTGCACGTGTCAGCTTGTGAGTGCACATTGACATAAAGGGTTTTAATAAATTGGGCATCACAGATATTCTTGTTTTTCTTATTGAATGTTCACAATATTAATGCATAAATTATGTCCATCATCAGGGTTATACTGGGCCCAATTGTGAAAGAAGCATGTCTTGTCGGGAGCTGTCCTGCTACAATGGAGGTAGCTGTGCACTTACCACACGAGGGGCACGCTGCTCCTGCCTGCCAGGTTATGGTGGGCCCCAGTGTCAGCACCGCAGTAATGAAGGGTGCTCCTCCCAGCCCTGCCGAAACGGAGGGTTGTGCACTGAAGAGACCAGCTTCCCATTCTTCCAGTGCCAGTGTCTCAATGGCTGGACGGGTAAACGATGTGAGCAGCCCCCATTACCCTCGTGTCCTTTAGCAGACTGTCATGGCAAAGCCAATGATGGTTTTTGTGATAAGGAATGCAACACATTCCCTTGCCGCTGGGATGGAGGCGACTGTTCTCTGGCTGCCAACCCTTGGGCTCGTTGCACAGACCCTCACTGCTGGCGTGTCTTCAATAACAGCCAGTGTGATGAGGCCTGCAACAATCCTGACTGTCTGTATGACAACTTTGACTGCAAAAACAAAGAGAAAGTCTGCAAGTGAGTTTACTTTCACTGTTCACAGAATTCCCCTTAGTTTTCTTACTGTACTGATTTCAGAAATTTGAACTAATTCCTCTGTTTATGTCTTCTTTAGTCCAATATATGAAACCTACTGTATCGACCACTACGCTGATGATAAGTGTGACCAGGGCTGCAACACAGAGGAGTGTGGCTGGGATGGCTTGGACTGTGCAAAGAAGGTTCCAGAATCCCTTGCTGATGGTGTCTTGGTTCTTGTAGTCCTACTGCCACCAGAGGAGCTTCTCCGCAGTAGCACAGCTTTTCTGCAGAAGTTAAGTGCAATCCTACACACAACGCTGCGCTTCCGACTGGACCAGAATGGAGAAGCCATGATACTTCCGTACACCCGCCATGAGGCACGACTTAAGCGGGAGCTGCAGCCTCAGCAGGAGGTTATCGGGTCAGTCAGAAATACAGTTAACATAAAAGCTGAGATTTTGTCTCATAGGTTGTTGCATTACACTATAAACACTTGCTTCTCCTTTATTCCTGTAGCTCCAAAGTGTACCTGGAAATAGACAACCGTCTGTGCGCTGAGGACTGTTTCCCTACAGCAGACAGTGCTGCAGATTACCTGGGAGCCCTGTCAGCTGTTGAAATGCTCCGCTTCCCATACCCCATCAAAGAAGTCCGTGGTGAGTAGGGATACTTAAAGAACACAAAAAGGACTGGCAAGACTAATGAGGCACAAATGTCTAATTACTTCTTTGTCTTCTCACTACAGGTGAAAAGATCCCCCCAATGAATGACCCCATACCTCAATGGGGCAAACTGATGCTGGTGGGGATAGCTTCTCTTTTCCTTTTGGTTATCCTTGTGATAGGAATGTTGATTGCCCGTAGAAAGAGAGAGCACAGCACTCTTTGGTTCCCTGAGGGCTTCTTCCTCAAGAAGGAACCTAGCAGCAACAAGAATCGCAGGGAACCTGTGGGCCAGGATGCTCTGGGAATGAAGTAAGTTATTTGCGTGCAACTTTTAAGGCTAATTTAGTTGAGACTGGATTTTAGCAGTGTGCTCAGACATTGCTTCAGGGAAATTGAAGTTGATTTCTAGTGCTTACATTGTTTAACCTGTTTATTTGTAAACAGACACATGCCAAAAACAGTGGAAGAGTCTCTCCTTGGAGATCACAGTGACCAGTGGATGGATTCAGACTGCCCAGAAGCAAAAAGGCTGAAGGTCAGTTGAAAAGCTTTTTTCGTGTTTACAAATGTATATGTAAAATGTACAACAGCATTTTAGCTTGCACTTGAAGTAAGTATTGAAACTGACTTTTATTGTTTTCTGAGTTCAGGTTGAGGAGCCAAGTATGCTCTCAGACAGTGAAGATGCAGTGGACAGCAGGCAGTGGACACAGCATCACCTGGCAGCCGCAGACATCCGTGTGCCTCCCACCATGGCCCTCACCCCCCCTCAAGGAGAGTTTGAAAGCGACTGCATGGATGTTAATGTCCGAGGCCCAGGTTAGGAATGACATCATCAAAGTTTTAAGATTGAATTTGCCATTTGCACATTTGTGCTTCTTCCTTTTTGTGTGATCTATAATGTTGAGCACTTGAATAGACTAAACTCACCCATGTCTGTTTTCACCTTCTACCAGATGGTTTTACACCTCTGATGCTGGCATCATTCTGTGGAGGTGGCTTAGAGCCTGAGATCACAGAGGAGGAGGAGAGTGAAGAATGTTCAGCAAACATCATCTCTGACCTCATCTACCAGGGCGCATCCCTTGCTGCCCAAACAGACCGCACTGGTGAGACAGCACTCCACCTGGCAGCTCGCTATGCTCGTGCTGATGCTGCTAAGAGGCTTCTGGATGCCGGGGCAGATGCCAACGCTCAGGACAACACAGGACGTACACCGCTGCATGCTGCGGTGGCTGCAGATGCACAGGGTGTCTTCCAGGTAAGCAAGCAAACATCATGTTTGTTGGCCACCAGAAGCATCTTTAGTAGCAGTGCCTATAACTTATTTTAGTACATATATTGTATAAATCATAATGTTTAACTCAATCTGTCCATCTTCTTAGATTCTGATTCGAAACCGGGCTACAGATCTTGACTCCCGTATGTATGATGGTTCCACTGCACTGATCCTAGCTGCACGGCTGGCGGTAGAGGGAATGGTAGAGGAACTCATCACATGTCATGCTGATGTCAATGCAGTGGATGAATTGGGTAAGTGTGTGTAATTTTTCACTTTAGTGTGTGTCCTGATTGCAGATGGTCATGTTGTAATAATATACACTGAAACCATAGATGTGTAATCTTAGTGTTTGTCATCTCTTTCAGGTAAATCTGCACTGCACTGGGCTGCTGCCGTTAACAATGTGGATGCCACTGTTGCCCTGCTGAAGAATGGTGCAAACAAAGATATGCAAGATCTCAAGGTCAGTGGTCTGTTTTAACCACACGTTTGTATCAGCTTGTCTTAAATAATGATATATTTGTATCTCACACAGCCTATGTTTGTTTTGTTGCCCTGTTTTTCTTTTCAGGAGGAGACTCCTCTGTTTCTTGCAGCCCGTGAGGGCAGCTGTGAGGCTGTGAAGGTGCTGCTGGCTCACTTTGCAAACCGAGAGATTACAGACCATATGGACAGATTGCCAAGGGACATTGCTCAGGAGCGTATGCACCACGACATTGTGCAGCTTCTTGATGAGTACAACACAGTAAGAAGTCCCCAGGGCCATGGAGGGGCTGGACTTCACCTCACTGGGGGACACACTCCATCTCCTCTTATGTGCCCTCCCAGCGCCTTCCTGCCTAGTCTGAAGAACACCCCACAGGGCAAGAAGAACCGTCGGCCTGGAGTCAAGGGTTCTAGCCTGGGAGGCCAACATGCTACGAGTCTGAAGGAGTCAGTCAAGGCCCGCAATAAAAAGCTGACCTTGGACATGCAGAGTGCCTTACTGGAAAGCTCAGTTACCCTGTCCCCAGTTGACTCACTGGACTCACCCCATGGAGGAGCTAGCAATGCTGGTTATATCACCAACCCCACTTCTCCTGTGACGATGCAGTCACCAGGGCTCTTCCACTCCTCCATGTCTGTTCCAAATACCCCGATGGTACATAGTAGCATGTTGGATGGAGGGGGCCCTTTTGCTGTGTCTCTAGCCCAGCTCAATGACCTGGGAGCCGGAGGAATGTCCTTGCAGGGACGTGTCTCCATGGCTTCAGATGTCAACCATGGCTATGTGCTGAGTTCAGGCCAGATGGGGCTCAACATGGGCCTGGTCAGTCCTGTCAGTGTGCCCTTTGACTGGCACAGCCGGATGCAACCCTCCTCCCAGTGTGGTCAGGTGGTTAATCTGGTGCAGAGTAGCCAGGCAGGCATGCACCCCCAGAGCCCAGCCATGCAGCAGCAGAACATGCTGATGCATCAACAGCAGCTCTACCGCAATTCAATGCTGCAGCCCACACCTGTTACCTCCACACCTACTATCAGCCCAGTCAAGCTGCCCTCCATTGCTGAGCAGCAGCAGCAACAACAACATCAACAGCAGCAGCAGCAGCTCATCAACCACACCATCACCAGCCAGCAGAGCATGGCCCGCATGGGCACCTCCACCCCACCAACACCCCAGACCTCACAGCCTCCACCATCATTCTTCCAGCAGCAGCAGATGCCTCAGCAACCCTCACAGTCCCAGCCTCCTGCTCAGCCCCCACAGGCAGCCACGCCAGCAGCCCAGCCTACGCAGGCTCTTCCCTCCCAGCCTAGTGGCAGCACTGCAGGAACAGAGGACTATCCTACACCTCCCTCCCAGCACAGCTACTCATCCGCACTAGATGCCACACCCAAACATTACCTCCATTTGCCCAGTGAGCACCCATACCTAACCCCTTCCCCAGAGTCGCCCGAGCCATGGTCCAGCCCCTCTCCTCACTGTGTCTCTGATTGGTCAGATTCAACACCCAGCCCAGCAGTTGCTGGCTCTGCCCAGACCCAAATTACTCAAATCCCAGAGGCCAATGGCAAAATGCAGGTGTTTGCATGAAGATCCCATTACCCCTGCTTGAAAAGGGACCTGGGGTAAAATAATTTGTGGACTGGCTCTTGGGCCTGTCTGTGTTTAAGTGTCAGCCTGTTTCCAAGATTTTCATTGGATTTGGATTGACTATGTTTATCACGAGGACCGTCTGCTAGTGATTTTGCAGAGAAAAAAAAGTAAAGGGAAATGTGTGTTGTCTGAAAAACAGCAGACAATTTAATGAAGTAATTCTGTCACAGATGGACTTGTTTTTTATTATAAAAAAAGTATATGAAGAAAACCAAGTCTTTCATTTCAAAGACTTTGGGATGCTCTCCTGAAAACTAACAAACATTTAAAAGTAGATAAGAGAAAAAGTAAAATGTTGAAGGGAATTCATTTATTTTTATTTATTGTTTTTGTCTCTCTGAATTGCTTTTTTTTAGGTGTTTTCACCCTCTTTCTGTCCTAGTTTCTCTGCCACCCCCTCCCATTTTATACGGACCACCTATATTTCTATTTAGCCAGTGTGGCAAGTGATGGTAAAGTAATATAATTTATCATTCAGACCAGTTAGCAGACAGAAAGAGGAATTTCCACCTCTCTTTACTGATATTTATTTAGGCCAACAACAGCTGGTAAAGAATTTGTTACTTTCCATATGAGTATTATGAATAAGAATGTAGAAGAGTGTCTCTGAAGCACTTCAAGTGACTAGCGTCATAGGGCAAGTATGGGTCAAATACAACTATTAACTACAATGGTTATTTATGATATATGAGTGGCATTTAATCCATGGTCATTTTCCTTATTACCTTTCAAAAGAAATGAGCAGAGTTAAGATTTAGGTGTGATGCTCTCAATTCAGCTGTAGCTTCTCACTGTTTCTACAGCCCTGATGACCTCAGTCTTGTAGCTTGTTTTCATTCACTTTAAGGAACAGATTCAAACAGAGAATTGTTTTGCCTATAAAATCAGCCTGTCACTGCCCTTTTTAGACTATGTTTAATGTTTTGTTTTTTGTTTGTTTTATACTCTGTATATTTTTGGAAAACATGGATACTTTTTTAACATCACTTCGGATGTACTAAGCTATGCTTATCAGCTGCTATTTTATATCAGTCTTCCCTACAAACATTCCTCCATTTTACCTGTCTTTTTTTAGCCTGGAAGCTGTGCCTCTCAGCAGCATCCAAAACAGAGTAGAACCAGATGACAGACAGGTAGAAGTTTAATTTGTTGTGCCAACGTCATGTCTGTGACTGGCCTAAATGGAAACATTCCTGAACTATCTGTGGCAGTTGAGGTTGACAGTCTCACCTCATCTCTGCCTGTGGTGGAATAGTTGTCATTGTGAGGGTGTGGCTGCTGGGCTGTGACTGCTTGTGCCCTGTCACTCCTCAGGGAGGTGTTTAATGGCATGCAGTGGGACAGATCCCCTGCATCTACAGTAGCTGTCAGTCCAGGGGCCGTGGAGTTGCATCTTAAGATGATTGTTAGACTGAAGGAAAGAACACTACTATGTAGTGCTGCACCCTTTATCTTTTTACAAAAGTCTGGGATGACACTCCCAGTGATTCTGCCAACACCTTGTGTAATGTTTGACAAACTTTTATCCCCACAGGACCTGAGACTGTAGGATAGAAATTCCCCTTAACGTACTATGGACATTTCAGCATAAAATTGATAATAGTAGAATTTTGAGAAAGTAACCTTTGCATTTTCATCTTGTCATGAACAGAAATGAGTAGGCCACCACTCCTAGCTACTACTTTTGGGATGACCCAACACTGCACGTAGTTATATCATAGACGTGAGTCTTTCATTCATTGTTTTAGCCTGATCACTATAGAATCAGCTACTATTCTGTCAGACCTGGGAAACACGTTGTTTTTCACAACCCAGTTAAGATTATACTCACAAGGAAAACTGCTTTTTGTTTGTTTTTGTTTTTTTATATATATATATACTGTATATGTAACTGGTCTTTCAATTTCCTTACCAGGTCGCACTAAGTGTTTTGTACATTTCAACCTCCCAACTTCTGTTTGTAAATATGTTTGTTCTGGGTAGATCTTTGCTTGAGAAGTGTTATGTTTCTAAAATGATTGTTATGTACTAAAAAGGACAAAAATAAAATGTACTTCATTTAGCATTATTTGCAGCTGAGGCTGTGACTGGTATTTTATTGGTGTTTATGGACGTTATTAGAGCAGTCATAGGTATTTTCTATCATTATTCATTTCTATACCTGTTTAAAAGTAGTTCAAAATCATTGAACATAAAACCTTTCTACAATTTTCTTTCTACAGTCAAAAGTTGTAAAAATAAGTTACTTTTAATAAAGCCAGAAGGGAACTACATTTTTGTGTCCTCATTCAGTGGTTGTTTTATATTTTAAAGGATGATTTCGTTAATTCACATCCTCATATTTATAAACATGAATTCTTAAAATAAAGTTATTTGAGATTAATTACTCAATAGCTTTCTAATCTGTTTCTTAAAGTTATGTAACTTATTTTTAATAACCTTTTGAATTCAGTTTGTGGAAATATTGTATTAAACTATTATATTATTAAAATATTATATTCAAAGTTGCCTTATGTTGCCTTGTAAACATTTAACACTAGTAAACATAAGCTCAAAAAGCAGATGGAAACAGGAGGTTAAAATAGTCTAGTACTCATTCTAGTACACACCCCTCTCTCAGAGTAAGGCCACACTGAAATCTCTCATCTTATTTTTAGCGACCAGCAGCTGCCAGAAGTCACGCTACAGTCCCAAGAATCAACAAGGTTTAAGAAGTTGTAAGAAGTCTCTGTAAATGTACCACACAAGAGATCAAACCCAGTCAGTCTCAAATATTCCTTGCAGATATTTGTAAGGTTTTTTCACTACTACACCAGGGCAACAATGGTGAGTTTGGTGTGACTGATGCAAGTATTTTAATATGTTTAATATTATAATGAAACATTCACAATATAGAATGAAATATTTCAAATACTCAGAGTACTTTTTGTGGTTTGATTATAGGATTTTATTGTTGTTTTCCTGCTGATCCCAGTGGCAGCCTGCTCCCAGGTGTTTCTTCCAGTAGACTGCTACGACTTGTATAACAGAGGTTTTGGTCATAGTGGAGTGTACAGTATTTACCCAGCAGGACCAATCTCTCCAGTCCAGGTCCACTGTGACATGGGCTGTGAGGGTGAACCTGACAGTGGTAAATGGACAGTATGTATGTTTAAATATTATTTATCAAATATTTGAATACACTAAAACTCTGTTTTATCGCACAGCCATTGCTACTGAATGTTTTGTAGACTACTAAAATATTCCATTGCCTTGTGTTGGACCTTCAAAATGTTTCATAATCCTATCGCAGTGTCCAGGGGCCAAAATGCAGCAAATGAACAACTGAGGAGCATTAGAAGTGAAAAATATAGAAAGTTTTTTTTGGATTTGAAGATCCCTCACTTAATCCCAACATTTAATTAAGTATTTCTTTAAAGCTGACTGTTTGGAATACCAATACAAGAATACAGCTGCTGATTGATTTTATTTAAGCAACAGCCTTAATAACCGATTCCACTCCAGGTCATTCAGAGAAGAATGGATGGCAGCGTTAACTTTTACCGTGGATGGGACCAGTACAAGACTGGTTTTGGACAAGCATCTGGAGAATACTGGCTTGGTAAGACTAAGCGTTTTTGCTCTGCAGCTCTGCTGAAATCAAAGCTAATGCTGAAGATCACCTCTTTTGTGCATGATTCCTCAAAAGTATTTTTTCTATCCTTGTTCTCTGCCAGGTCTGGAGAATATTCATCTCCTTACTCAAAGGAAGAGTTACGAACTGAGCATAGAAATGGAGGACTTTGAGGGGGCAAAGGCTTATGTCCACTACTCTTCATTTTCTGTTGGTCCAGAGCAGGAGGGCTACAAGCTTAGCTTTAGTGGCTTCAAAAATGGAGGAGCTGGTGAGTCTTAGAAATGGTAGCTTCAGTGCTTGTATGATCAGTAATGTAAGTGTAATTCAGAAGTGCAAATCTCTTCTTTCATTTGCAACATCCCAAGAAATTGGAACAATTGATTTTCTGTTATTTTCAGGACTTTCACTGACTGAGCATGATGGTCAGAAGTTCTCAACATTTGACAAAGACCAGGACACTCACTCTTCAAATTGTGCTAAGACCTACCTGGGTGGATGGTGGTATGGTGAATGCCACAGTGCCAACCCTAATGGGATGTACTTATGGGGCAGTTCAATCTACGGGATTGGAATTAACTGGGTGTCTTGGAAAGGATATGAATATTCTTTGAAAGCTATTGCGATGAAAATACGACCAAAAGCATAATGTTTTTAATATGATTCAATACTTAATTTATTATGTTTTTTTTGTTATTTCATTATATAGTTGTAACTTCTGTCATTATAATATATATTTATTTTTGCTTGTTTATTGGCTAGTGTGTTTGCCAATTGGGTAAATCATATACAGTGTGGTATTTACTATGCTGATTAGATTAAACCTTTGTTAGAATAATTTTTGTATTATTTATTTTGCTGTTAAAGTTAAGTGTAAAACATATTATCATTGAAACCTATAGTGAGTAACAGTAAATGGAAGAGTGCTTGGATATAACATTTGTGTTATTATACAGTATTAACACATACAAATACACAAGCAAGACAAATTAATTGCACCGCAGGAAATATTGTATAAATATAGCATACAAGGATTTATAATTATGTCTACAGATATACATATAATATCCTATCACTTGTGCCATGTTCATTACTGCTCAGGAAAAAGAACCTCTCTCAATTTACTGTTGGACTTTACACTGTGGTACCTTCTCCTTGAGATTAAAAAGTATAATCTCTGCAACTTGTCAGCCAAATCTTTATTTCTTCCCTACCCTCTTCTGAAACAAGCGCAGCACTCCAAGAGTAGCATTGAACACCTTGTCATGTTTAAAGATCATCTTATAGAAAGTGTCCAGAGGGAGACGCCCTGTTGGATCGGCATGCTTCAGTGCAGTCATGGGCATGTAGAGGCGGTTGGTCTGGTGGCGGAGAGGGGGCTCCCTGGCTGTGATCACCTTAAGTGTTTGCTGAATGATAAAAACAACAATATTTCAACACTGGTTGGCGCTTCTTCATTATGCATTTTCACTCTTTATCTGTTAAACTTGAATAAAAACACATAAGTCATCACTTGCCTCTGCCACTTCCTCTGGTGTCTGGCCTAATGAGTTGAAGACTTTTTTAGAGTACGGCAGATACATTTCACGGAAGATTCTGGCAGTCTCCTCATCCGTCTCTGATAGATCCATGTTCTTAGCATCCTCGTACACTTTCCTTTCAAACTCTGTTACCACTGGGCCAGGTTCCACTAGAGTTGTCCTTGTGATAGAAATATAATAGAGATAACATATGGGACCACTGTTCCATTACAATCAACAAGTTTTAAACATCTTACCATTGTGGCCTTACTGATAACTCAAGTTTTAGTTTGATCATGGGCACTTGTGGGATGGGTGGCTGCATTAAGTTGTTTAAGTTGATTTTTGAGGACATGTAATCACTTGATGTTAAACTTGAGTGCTTGCACTGCCAGACTTTCACAAAATCCTTCCACAGCAAATTTGGAGGCAGAGTAGACATCATTGAACAGAAGCCCTGTGTAGAAATGAGGAAACTTATTAGCAACCTCTCTTTTAATTAACTTCTTGTGTAATTTCACTGACACAAACATACACACCCTGTATTCCCATAACGCTGCTCATCACAACAATATGGCCGCTCTGCCGTCGCTTCATATCAGGCAACACTTCCTTCACCATCCGTGCAAGGCCAAAGACGTTTATGTCAAAGAGCTCCTTCATGTCGGCGATACTCTGGCACTCCAGCGGCCCAATCATGCCAATACCTGCATTATTCACTACAACAGCAGAGTATTCTACGTCAATATTTGTTTGTGTAGAAATCCAGAATGAACTTCAGATATGTTTATAGAAGAATGTAAAAGAGAGCTACCAGACCAAGAACATCCACCCGTCTGTCTGGCAGGCTGTTGACACACTCTCTGATGGAGGCTTCACAGCAGGCATCTAACTGTTTGATTTCCAGTGTTTTGTTTAAGGAGTCACCAGCTGCTTTCTCCAATGTTCCCCGTTTTCCAAGATCCCTCATTGTTGCAACCACTGCCCCAAATTAAAAAAATGAATTTACAGACTGTCAGCAGTTATTTCTATCATCTGGAAAAAAAAAGGTCATATGATGGTTGAGCAGAGTGAATGGCTGACCTTTGAACCGTCTGAGCTCATCTTTGGCCAGCCGTACAGCCACAGCCAAGCCGATGCCAGAGGAGCACCCAGTCACAAGCACTCTCCTTGTCCCCATGGTTCTCTGACCTCTGACCTCAGGCCTTACAGTGATCCAGGCTGTTCAAACAACATGGTAAACAGGGAAATTAAAATGAAACAACATTATGTCATCATCGTGTTTTCAGTTAATTAGTTTTTATTAATGGGTTTCTACCCCAATGATCAATGCATGCAAATGAGTGAGTCCTTTAAAATGCCCGGATTATATGCTCTAATGTGCTCTGATCTGATTTTTTGTATCCTGGAATGTTTATCTGCTTACAACAGCAAGCTTAGTGATTGGTATGAGAGGCCCAACATGCACACGTGAACTCTGTCCGAGGTGAAATTATGTATGTCAAATGTTTCTTTCTCAAGACACACTAAATGATAATAAAATAATAATCATTTAAATTCAATCCCAACTCAAACTGTGCAGCTACTGTAGATCAGTGCGTGATTATTATTGTTTGTATTGAATGTTGATATTAGCATATGGATGCCTCAGAGTAGCTCATGGGTTAATGCTGTCGGACATTAATACTAAAAATAGTTCTGTCTTAGAACACAAAAAGAGGAAAAAGGCTATTGCAGCATGATTTAGAGCTTCTGGATTAAGACCCCTGTGGCAGTTTTTACTCATAATATGAATTTAATTTAGAGCCTTGAGTTGTAATCCATGACCCATCAAACTATCAATGCCATAGATGTAATATATTAAATGCAGTTTGAATTGTACAATTATACCGTGAACAATTAAATACAGTGGTGGAAAGTTAATAACTAGGAAAATAAATAACTATATTTACTCAACTACAGTACTTAAGGACAATTTTAAGGTACTTTTACTTTACTTCAGTATTTCCATTTTATGCTACTTTATAATTCCACTCCACTACATTTCTCTGAAATGTAAAATGTTTGATGTAATGGAAATGTTGTATTTTCTACTCCACTACATTTATTTGACAGCTTTCATGACTTTACTACAGATAAAGATTGACACAATGGATAATATAACAAGCTTTTAAAATACAACACATTGTTAAAGATGAAACCAGTGGTTTCCAACCAATCTACTCATGTCATCTAATAATATACCTCAGATTAAACCAATACCTGTACTGCAGAACTTTTACTGTATTTGCTGCTATACTTATGTACTTAAGTAGGATTTTCATGCAGGACTTTTACTTATAATAGAGTACTTTTACACTGCTATACTGGTACCTTTAATTAAGTAAAGGATCTGAACTTCTTCCACCATCAGAGTTTACAAAAGTAAAATATTTCCATCTGAAATGTAGTGACATAGAATACAGAGTATCATGACGATACTCAATACAGTATCAGCACATCAAAAACTAGATGTAATGTTCTGTATATCACTCAGATTGTGACACCGCAGGGATTAAAATACAGTCGACTCTGTCCTTATTGCAGAACTAAATCCGTCCTAGACGAGTTAACCGCATCAAAATCTAGACTTGGATTGGTTGTAGACGGTGTTGTGGTTTACCAACCTGTAGACCAAGCAGCGTGTCCTCCACAGCAGCAGATGTTGGAAACAGATAATGTAAAGTGTCTGCAGTATTACTCACAGAGGCAGGACACGACCAAGTCACAACGTGAAAGGCTGCTACATAAACCAAGCGATTACCTAAAATGGGTCACATAAGCCGATTCCGTACGTGGGAGTTGTAGTTCCCATGCTGACCTCAAGAGCTCCCTCAACTACAAAGCCAGTAATCATAAGGTGCATACTGAAGGGGAAACTGTGCAATTCAGGAGCATTTACCTGCGTGTTGCTTGTGTCGTAGTGGGACTGACGGCTGTGTTTATAGGTTCACACAGCCTACAGCAGTGCTTCCATGGGTAGGATGATGCCACAGTAACACAATCTGGATAATGGGGATCAGGAAAATAGCCATGTCGTCAAGGCTGTATACAATATTAAAAACATCAACAAGTCAAAGTGTCCATTGCATTTAACACCTGCCTCTTTGCTGTTTGTGCTGTTTGCTCTAAATACATCCTCTCACACATCAACTTATAGCTACTCTCTGTAGCTACATGAGACAGACTGTAAAGATGACTAAAAAGCAGTTTATCAGTCTATTCTTAAAAATATTCATTTCATATAATATAATTACATGTAATAACAAGTGCAGAATTGTGGGATACCAAGCAATGTCAACAGTGTACAAGAGTTCACATAGGGCATGATAAACAGCCAGATGAGTACACTATATTAAGAGACTTCTTCTGGATTATTTTAAAAGTTTCATTAAAATTTGATGTTTGAATATGATTTTCTGGAACAATTAAGTTAAACACAAAATTAATTTTATACCACACTGCACTCAATAATACCCATGCAACTTTGCTGCATTGTCTGACTGATACGTTTATGAAGGAAAACATTTCCACCATCATCCTTCTTCATTCATTGATGATATTTGGACTTTTAACATCATGAATACAAAATGATGCAACAGAAAATCCAGAATCAATCCTCAAGTCCAGCAGTGTTTTGTATGATAAACACATTGATGAAGGGAACGAGATGTTGACAGTGAAAGTTGGTCTCAGCAGGATGTTTCACTTTCACTCCCCTCATTAGTGACAGCCATGTGTACAAACTGAATCTCTATGGTATTCGGACAAGGAACCAAGCTGATCATGACAAGTAAGAATGTTTAAACTGATCATACATTTTAACACAGTAAGTACATTCCACTTGTAAAATATGTTAACTATCAATGGTTATGTCACTATTTTTCATTTCACAGTTTATATTGCAAAAAAAAAGAAGCCAATATTTCAGTGCAGAGAAAAACATCAAGTCTTCCTGCTTTGTAGAATAGTAGGTGACTATCTGCATCTTTTCTGCTAGTGCTGTTTGACTTTTACAAGTTTTAGAAATGACAAATTCTGATGTTCTGATGTTAAAGTGTTACAGTGTTTAGTTTTAGCTCTGCTTTATCTTGCATTGATTATTTTAATAAAAAAGTCCATGTGTTTTATTAAAGTGAAAACCAAATGAAATCTGATGTGGTGAGATTATATAACAGCGCATAATTCTCTTTTAAACTAATGAATGATTGGCTTATTTTTATAATCATTAATCAAATAGCTACAGGGCAAAAAGCAAATATGGAGTTGATACAAAAGAAATACACAGTGCAATAAACAATGTTTATCAATTAATTATTTTAGGACTATACCCTCCTTGCCTAGTGTGGTTAAATATGACCCCATCTGTTTCTTTATACTTTGTTTGTAATAATGAACTAACATTGAATTGTGACTAAACTTTTTTATTATTATTTTTTACACATACCGGATTAATTGATTGTGTGTTTAGCACTGAGAGTGTATGTGCCTGCTTAAAGCATAAATTATTTCCAGGAAAATCTGCTGATTATACTGTTTTATCCAAATTACTAATTTCAATTTATAAAAATTGGGTGACAACTTGGTAAATTATGCATTATGTTAATATCTTTTGTAATCATCCTCAGTTGAATTCTGGGCCAAGACAGAAGAAGATATTGTGTACCATTTAATGAACATATCAAATGACAGAAGTCATATTTAAAAACAGATAACCAACATCTCTCATAATTCTATATAACTCTTATATACATACCTTAAATGGATAGGGTTGTTGTTATGACTGTAGCACTGTAAAAGTGAAATTCATTGATCAAGGTATATTTGATGATATTTGCTGCGTATGTGCTTGTTAATTGGAGTTGAAAAGTAATCTTCGCAGATTTTTAACAAGTCACCAAAAGTTATGTATTGTAGTACATCAGCTCTGGCTCTGCAAATAAGTCCATAATTCACACAAATTGGGGGCATTTAACTGATCAAACGATAATAATCAAAACATCAGTGAGTTCTCAGACAAGAGCTTCTGGTTTTACAGATAGCTGACTTGAACCCTTCATTTACCTGGAGCTATAAATAAAGAAAGGAGGCCTTCAGCTACATCCTAGAAAGAAAGAGAGAGGATGAAAATTTAGTTTCAGTTGCTACTCATTGTATCAAATCAGGTGAAAAATATTGATAAGTTCTGAAATCTGTTGCGCTTTTATTGGAAATGCACATATTTAGTGTCATTTAATTCATTAAATGTTTTGTTGTTGTTTTTTACTGAAAGGAAGACAGTACATAATGGTTTGAGAAGAAAATCAACACAAATATTCTTTGGACAAAATGATTTTGCTTTTTATTGAATTAGACTTCATCAATTTTAGCAATTGCAAAGCTGATACAACACCTCCACCTAACTGTCGCAACATTTATTACAAGCATGCAGACACATCTTTTCTCGAAGCTTGATAAGCGCAGTTTCGGGAGCGGGAACACACACCAATTACACCCCTTCCGGCTCCTATATAAACAGACCTAACAGCTTCCCCCTCGTTCACTCTCGCTTTCGAGTTTCACGTGCAGGCAGTCTCAGTCAAGCTTTCATGGTCATCCCAGAAACAGATCGTACTTCCCGCATCGCATCAACAAAACTTGAACAAATGCTACGATTACTACTCCAAGAGTGAACTCACCACGGATCACGAACTGCAGATCAACCCGTCCGACTTGACTGAAGATTCGTGGGAAACCGGTTCTCCTCTCGTCACACAGCAGCAGACCGCAGCCGAGCGCCCCGCGGGGCACATGCCGGCTTCGCAGGCACATACCGGCCTTGCAGGCTCTTCAACCCACACTGATGTGACACTCCCGGTAGATCTCCGGCTTCCTCTCCTCCACTAGCGAGGGCAAAAACCAGGGAAGCAACGCACAAAGCCGCTGGAGCAGCCGCTGGAGCAGCAGCTTCAACTCTCCCCTCCTCAACCGCTTCAACAGTCCAGATAACTCTCCACCACACCGGACTCGCACTCTCCGTCCGGCCGCCTTTACATCCACAAACGGACCCCGACATCAGCGACCGAACTGCCAACGATTCCTGCATAGGATGCATTCCCTATCAACCTCAGCCACATTAAACTAAAGCTTCATCGTTTACTCAGCATCAACAACAGCAACCGGCGCTCCCGCCTTCCGGGTTTTCGTCTAAGCCAATCACCGCCCGGTTCGGCACGCGTGACGTTACAGAGCCCCGTAGCCCCACGGCCACAGCGCCCCCCGGCAGGGGCCAGGTAGTATTGCGCTACTCATTCTACTCAGACTTGTCAGTATTATCGTTTTGGTGTCATAAAAGAAAAAGAAGGAAAATAAATAAATTAATTAATTTATAAATATAAATAAATAAATTAAATTAAATTAAAGTGGCTCCCGAGCAGCAGTCCACAAACCAGTGGGTGACGTCACATTGTTACGTCCATTTCTTCTATACAGTCTATGGCATTATACCAACGGCATCAGTCCTGCATCATACGTTATCCATCTCCACTACTTTGTAGTAAAGATTCATAATTAATTTAAAGTTACTTCCACATTGTCTTTTCCATATACCAGCTGGAAGCTTCTTGCGCTGCTACTCTAACGTCACTTTGCCATTGCACACCGTTACACGTGCTTGAACATTATAAACACCAGGTTGCACGTTGCCAGCATATCGAGTCAATCGTCATTTTAGGCATCATCTGCCATTAAACGCATCGTATTGCACGTTACTAACACAGTTATCACAATACTAACCGAAATCACTCTGTATCGTCCACGTTAAAAGCTGGATCGCAAGCTACTAACACAATTTATCACAACCTGAAATTGATTCTATATTGTCTGAGTCATAAACCCCCTGCCGTCTCCTCACTCCAACCGCAGCGCCGCTCCTAGACAGGGACATCAGGCACCGGGATGCCTGCAACCCATGCGGTTTCTTACTCCAGCCACAGCATTTCGTTTAGACAGGGACATCAGGCACCGGGATGCCTGCGACCCATGCGATTTCTTACTCCAGCCACAGCATTTCATTTAGACAGGGACATCAGGCACCGGGATGCCTGCGACCCATGCGGTTTCTTACTCCAGCCACAGCATTTCGTTTAGACAGGGACATCATGCACCGGTATGCCTGCGACCCATGCGGTTTCTTACTCCAGCCACAGCATTTCGTTTAGACCGGGACATCAGGCACCGGGATGCCTGCGACCCATGCGGTTTTCTTTACTCCAGCCACAGTGTTCTGTTTAGACGGAACATCAGTCACAGTGATACCAGCAACCATGCCATTTCCTCAATACGACCGCAGCGCTTCGTTTAGACAGGGACATCAGGCACCGGGATGCCTGCGACCATGCTGTTTTCTAAATCCAACAGCAGCACTTCGCTTAGTCGTCTACATCAGGCACCGGGATGCCTGCGACCTATGCGGTTTTCTTTACTCCAGCCACAGCATTTCGTTTAGACAGGGACATCAGGCACCGGGATGCCTGCGACCCATGCGGTTTTCTTTACTCGAGCCACAGTGTACCGCTTAGACGGAACATCAGACACAGTGATACCAGCAACCATGCCATTTCCTCACTACGACCACAGCGCTTTATTTAGACAGGGACATCAGGCACCGGGATGCCTGCGACCCATGTGGTTTTCTAACTCCAACCAGTGTTCCGCTTAGACGGGAACATCGGGCACAGTGATACCAGCAACCATGGCGTTTCCTCACTACGACCCCAGCGCTTCGCTTAGACAGGGACATCAGGCACCGGGATGTCTGCGACCATGCTGTTTTCTAAATCCAACAGCAGCACTTCACTTAGTTGTGTACTTCAGGCATCGAGATGCCTGCGACCGATGCTGTTTCCTTAAATCCAACAGCAGCACAGCGCTTGTTTAGACAGGGACATCAGGCACCGGGATGCCTACGACCCATGCTGTTTCCTTAAATCCAACAGCAGCACAGCGCTTGTTTAGACAGAGACATCAGGCACCGGGATGCCTGCAACCCATGCTGTTTATTTGTCCAACCACAGCACTTCGTTCCAACGGGAACATCGGGCACCGGGATGCCTACAACCCTTGCCGTCCCTTCATTCCAATCACAGCACTCGGCTTAGGCCAGAACATCAGCACCAGGATGCCAATGACCCCTGCTGTTCTTCACTACATCTGCATTACTTCAATTCGGCCAGGATGTTTGATGTCAGTGACCCCGCCGTTTACTCAACCCAACCTTGGCTCGCCTAGTTCGACAGCAGGCAGCTTTTATCGTGGACATCCTGCTCTAGTTGCCACAGAAGCCTGCTCTAGTCAAGGCTCCTGGCACCGAGAGCTGCCAGCACTCTGCATCAACCGGAACATCTGCCCCCGGGCTTCCAGCGCCCCGCTGTCTCATCATCAAGGTACCAGGATAACCCATATTTGACTACACTGACCCCTGCAGCTCATTTCTCCCGGGCAGTGACACCGGGATGTCATTGCCCCCAAGTGCTACTCCCGCAACTTCATCAGACAGAACCATGCATCGTTCTCCGCCAAATGGCCAGCTGAGACCACCCCCCTTTCACACGTTTAACGTAAACTACCTGTCGTTCTCTCTCGTCACTTCGACCATTTCATTATCAACGCCCCAATCACATGTTTAACGTAACCTACACTTCATCCTATCTCATCACTTCTACCATTTCATTATCAATGCCCCTGTCACACGTTCAAAGTAACATATATATGTCGTCCTATTTCACCACCATAACTATTTCATTATCGACGCTCTATCGTATCGTCCTGTCGCTTCTGTCTTCCTTGTCACGGAACCAATCCTGTCTCGCCAAGCTTCGCTTGTGGTTCCATCTCCTCTCTAGCCGGAACGGTATCTCCTTCTTTTATGATGATCAGCTGACTAACTCCCTTGACATCCAGCTACACTGATGCCGCTCCTTCTGCTGATTTTGGGGGTTTCTACAACGGTAGATGGTTAGCATCAGAATGGCCCCCAGAACTCATGGACAATAGCCAGGTCGCTTCCTCCGCCTCTTCGAAATCTACCCCCGTAGTAACCACCGCTGTTCTATGGGGACATGAATAGTCTAGTTAATCGATTCTTATACACTATGATAATCTCAGTCGTTGAAATCATTAACCAAGGTCGCTCCAACTCCTTTTCAATCACGCCATTCATGCGTCGCTCACGTGGCACTCCATCACTAACCAATATCCTCCGTGCCGCCTACGTCCCAGGCAACCATAATACCATCGCTGACTCTCATTTTATGTTCCAGAAGTTCAGAAACTGGCTCTGCACGCCAAACCGCTGCCGACTCCAGTTCCTCCATATTCTGCACTGACTTCAATCTGTAAATCCATCTTTAATACTACTGATCTTCGAATTCCAAACTACAATATTAACAGCTTATCTTCTACACTCTCCTCCTACTGGACAGCTTGGAATAAGTTCCAACACTTTCATGACCGACACAACATCATTTCCCCCTCGTTCTATCTCACCACCGTCATCTGCTACATCACCTATGCTCATTCTGCCATGAACATAAAACACCTACTATCAAATCCTACCTCAGCGGTACTAGTTTTTCTCCAAACTAATCACAGGTAATCCCAGCCCAGCCATAAACCATCCCCAAGTAAGTCACTTCTCGCTGGTCTCGTCAGCCAAGAACCAGCCAAACGGCTTTCTCTTACCGCCAATCTGCTGTCCACTTGCTTACACACCATTCGCTGAGGATACCAAACTCCTCACATCGCCCTGACCCTCAAAGCGAAGTTCATATTCCATATTCCATATAGCATCTTCAGTTTCCTTGGATGCTCAGAATTCACTGTGTCACCATCACACTTCAACCCGTGCCGTCTTGCTTGTATCTTGGACTCTCACTATTAACGGTCATTAACGTATCACAGCTATATCTGCTCAGACTCAACGATCTAAGATCCGCACGAGCACGTCTCAAATAATTGGAGGTTTTTTGGGGGTTTGTCACTGCCCGGGCGCAGCGGCGGATCCTTCGTCCGACCTCCCCACACCGCATCAAGAATCACTGTATCAAGAATCGTTCCGCATCAAGAATACACAATTCATTCAAATTCTGTCAATAAATCTGTTAAAACGTATCTCGTTGGTGATGTGTTCCTTGCTCGTGAATCGAAGCTTGATAAGCGCAGTTTCGGGAGCGGGAACACACACCAATTACACCCCTTCCGGCTCCTATATAAACAGACCTAACAGCTTCCCCCTCGTTCACTCTCGCTTTCGAGTTTCCCTCCCCCCCGCCCTCTCTTCTGTTCGTCTCTCCTCTCTCATAGGTTCCTGGGGGTTTGTCACTGCCCGGGCGCAGCGGCGGATCCTTCGTCCGACCTCCCCACACCGCATCAAGAATCACTGTATCAAGAATCGTTCCGCATCAAGAATACACAATTCATTCAAATTCTGTCAATAAATCTGTTAAAACGTATCTCGTTGGTGATGTGTTCCTTGCTCGTGAATAACATCTAAACGTGTAATAAACAAACAGCAGAAACAGAGAAGCGGATTTGAAATGCTCATTCTGCTCCTCTAATATACTTTAGTGGGACACTTTGACTTGTTGATGTTTGTCTCTGAAGTCTGGGAGCCCAAATACTAGCCGGTCTTCTATTGGTTGACAGCTTTGATCCACAAAACATCCGAGAGCAGAGCAGAGATCCGCGAGCACAAATTCCCTGAGCGCGAGAGGAAGAACTCGAGTTTGAGCGCAGGAAATCTGTGCGAGCAGTGTTGTAACCGAGTGCGAGGACACAGTGCGAGCATGCACAGAGCAAATTTGAGCGCGAGAGCAGAGTTTTGAGAGAAAATATCACAAAATCTGAGCATGAAATCAATAAATACTGCTCTCAAATCCATTTAATATGCTCTTGAATTAAGATAGGGAATAAACTCCATAGAGTCAAGAGAAACACACAGACTGATGAATCCAACATGAGGTCAAAGCTGCAGTAAGTCAGCCTCCTTACATGTTAGAGCAGTCATGAGAGCGCAGAGGGTCCCCAGCATGATGTCAGTGTGTGCTGAGAATGGCCTTGTAACTTGGAAAGTGAGTTTACTGCTGACAGATTAGAGGGTTTGGAGGATGAGGAGCAATTTAATACAACAACTGTTAGCCTGGATAGATGTTGCAAAGTCACCTTTAAAAAGAAAGAATATTAAATACTTAAATATATAAAAGACTACTATTTTAAACATGTGACACAGAAACACATAATAAAATACATGCAAAGCAATTAAAAGGTGGATATTTAATAACAATTTGTTCATAGAATGAGACATCACTGTGCTGCAGTTTCTGTCATCATGTATGCACGGACTTGACAAATTTACTGGTTGCAGTTCCTCCTTGTGACCACGTGAGGACAGTAAACACTCATCACCCTAAATACAAGTAGCTCAATAGACTGAAAAAAAAGTTTGGATTTAGCCACCTTGATGTCATCCATTGCTTTGTGGAGGGTTTTATGGACCAAAACTACAACTTTGGTGATATAATTATTAAAATATATTTTTGTATATTTAAAAGTGTTTATTTACAGACAACATTATTATTGAGTTGAAAAACGTGTTTTAACACTTGAGAATGTGTGAGAGCTGGAGGGCCTGAAGGGAGTGTTTCCTTTGTCCTTGACAAAAGACTAAAAGCCTCTGCTCCACTACAATAACATTACCCATGCTCAGTGTTTATTCACAAAAAGTGATAATAAGCCTTCACTGGGCTTGAAGAGGTGAGGGTGGGATGGGTTTTTCCATTGTGACATTATGTACAGTGGTTAAGACAGCATTATAATCAAGGTGCTGAATTATGTGCTGATGATAGCACAATTTCAAGCATTTTCTTTTTATTCAAGGCATCTGTTCATTCACGCCACTTACAACAAATATCTGTGTCAAAATTGTTTTTCAAGCATTAAAGAAATAGCAGATTTGTTTTTTTAATGATAAATGGAAAAGAGTGTTTCATTTTAATGTCTGTTATTTTACTGTGTTTTAGTCATGGCAATTACTTTAAATAAAATTCTGAGAATTATAATTTAAAGTATCACATCCTTAAACAAAAACAGTTATAACACATCTGGATTTCACAATAAACTCTAGCAAATACCATCGTATGTGATTAATTTTAATTATGCACCACAGCTCGCACATATGGGTGTGATCGTTGGACCTTTTGTTCTGAAGCTGAATGCGAGGACCACAGTTGTGACTAGAATGGGAAGAAACTCCAGGGACTTGATGTTCTGCAGGTACAAAAAAGGTATCATGTGGACTGTGCTAACAAAAGGTACAATGTAAGTAATTCTCTAGTGACATAAATGTTAACATGCATCATTTCTGTCTGAGCGTCTTGTATATTTCAGTTTGACCAAGCCTGGGTAGTCATTTACGACATTCAATACAATGTGCTGGTATATAATATTGCGTGGGAACTAGGCGTTTTACTCTGAGACTTACAACATAACCCAGTGCTTCATGTGATTTTTTTTGTAACAGCACCATCTGTCTAAGCTGTTAATTTGTTATATAACATAAAAAAGTGTGAATCCTTATTTGTTGTTCACTTCTTGTAATTATTGGCATAGGGAGCCAGAGGGGGAAAGAACAGAGTGCCAAGAACAGAGTGCAGAAAATCAAGAGACAGTTGATTAACAGGGAGAGACAAGTCACAACGTGCTCCCTTTTTCTTTCTGGTATCACATGTACTTGTTTGTTGGTATGACGGGTAACTGTTAACAATGAGCAACATCTGATATAATGTTCAACATCAACAAATAGGTCAGAATGTTTATTTATGCATTTCACTTTAAGATTTCATTTTAAGGATGACCAGGATTCAGAGTAAACAATTCTCCAGTGCAAGGTTGGCACAAAGTAGCAAAAGACAAAAATAGCATATGCTCCCAGTATTTAGGAAAATCCCAAAAAAGATGCCAGAGTCAATAAAAATCATTCTTTTTCTACATTTTCTCAATGTGATGACAATAAAGAACCTGCAGTATATTGCAGCCTGCAGGAGAGGGTTACCTGGCTCAACACTCACTTTTATGTCTTCTCACAGTCAGAATGCACACAATTATCTACACAAAATAGCTTTGGTAGTTTATAGCAGAATGCATTTTCAGCCAGAATGTAACATTGCACATTAGTTCATGCAGGTATTTGTTGCAGTGGACTGTGTTAAATGTTAAGTTTGTTTATTGTGCCTAACACTGTGTCAGCTTTCTAGCATAAAGAAGTCCAAACCTGAACATCTACATTACAGACATTTTAGGCTGTGGTGGCTTAGGTTGCAAAGCGTGTAAATGGACACATGGAGTTAAATGTGCCTTTGTTTGTTTTTTCATAACTCTGCCCAGATTCCCTTACATTTTCTTTGAGTTCCCATTGGTCATGACAGTGCATTGTCTGGTTCGCGTTATGGTTTCAGGGAGTGGCCAACTTTTCTTTCATAACTCAAGTTGGGATAAATAGTTCCTTCGCACCAGACTTTACAGATCCAAATTTCAAAAACACGGAACCCAACACTCTGTCAGGATGTAAGTACATTTTTTTATTCCCAGATTGTCTTAAATGAAATACACTGAATTGAAATCCTTATCATTTTCGTGGTTCCTACATGTTTTATGAAAAAAAGTTTTGCTGCTTAATGCTGAGTAAAAATGTATGTTTTTCAGGATCTTTATTTCGGGGCTTGTTGGATTTCTGCTGTTGGTAACAGCTGAGGCCAGAGTTGGGTAAGAAACCTGAATTTAATCCTCCCTCATAGTAGATAGCTGCATTTGAGGAAAATGAGTAAAAGTAAAAACACTAGTCAGTTCATGAAGTACATTGATGTGTATATGATGTGTTAAGTTGTTATATGTTGTTGATGCAATATACAGTATGTATCTGCCATCTTCTTCCTTCTTTTCACAGAAACTCCTCTAGCCTGGAGTTCTGTACTGAGACACAACAGTGTCTCCTGTTTGATCTCATTTGTGAGACTGGAGACTATGAGGTAAGTGTGTCTGAACAAGAGTGAAACCTTGCCACATTTCTGGCCCAAGAGACTTTTTCAAAAAGCCTATTCCACCATGTTTGTTCAGGTCCGTCACTACAAGTCTGTGAAATGGGTTTCAACCAAGGAGACATCCTTCTTCATGGAGATGGCATCAATGAGAGCCTTCAGGAGACTGTTTCAGTACATCACCGGTGCTAATGAGAATGGTGTGTGTGTTTAATATTCTATTAAATATTAAAGTCAGAACAATGGTATACTCAGGTTTTCTTATGCCATTTATATGGATTTAATGTTTGTTATGTACTTTCAACTTGCTGATATTATCTGGGATTGTTTTAAACTTTCTAAACCAAAAAATCTTTCTTATTTACCACTAGGAAAAAAGATTGACATGACAGCTCCTGTTCTTGTGAAAATGGTTGACAAGAGATTCTGGGAAATGGGTGTGTACACAATGAGTTTCCTGCTGCCAGCTGACCATCAGATGAATCCACCCAAACCTACTGATGATAAGGCAAGCAAAACACATCAAGCTTCATTTTAATTTTTCATTCAAGTCTATCTCAAGCTCTGGAAGATAATTTCAAATTTAAATTTACTGGCTTACAGGTGTACATCGAGCAGATGCCAGACACGAAGGTGTATGTGCGGAGCTACGGGGGATGGATGACATCCATGTCTGACTCTAACAATGCTAAGAGTCTCTCCTCTGCTCTCAACTCAGTTAGTGCAGAATACAAAAGAGGCTTCCACTATGCTGCTGGATATAACAGGTATTTTTCTCAGTGATAATCAGATTGTATCCCAAAAACAAATGATTAATGATAATGACTTTGCAATAACTTATTGTGTGTCTATATTTGTGTGTTTGTGAATGTGTTTCTCGCAGTCCAATGACGATGTTCAACAGGCATAATGAGGTCTGGTTTGTCGCTGAGGATGAACCGGTCTGTCCCAGCAGCGAGGAATTGGAGTATTCTATTTTGTCTTGAATACTGTGACCCCTGTGGAACAACAACTTAGAGCTGACAGTATATATGGTGAGCTGTATATGTTGTAGATGGACATTGCTTCAAGTCTTAATGTGGCAATTAAATAACTGGCCAGTGAGAGCACCAATTTTATTTCTCGAATTGAAAACCCCACATATTACTTGTGATGATGTGCCCACTGGCTGGTCTGATCTTTTTCTGTTATATTCAATAAAGTTTCTTATTTGCAATCATTTATTTTCGTTGTTCTTAACCAATCAAAAACCTCTTGGACCTGCCTTAAAATGTGTCTAAAGCAGCTGGTTCAATATTAAATGTGGCTTGCAAAGAGCGATTCAATCCCACCTTGGTTTCATTCTGTAACACCACTAGATGCCAGTACAAAGGTCAGCAAGACCATTACTCACAGCACTACACAACTACAGAAAGCCAGTTCATCCCAGCATTAACAGCTTTCAGTGACATGCATTAGGATTTGTTGAATATTTTTCACTTGATGAAGATTCATATTCTAAAAGTGGGCAGGAATAGAGACAGTGTCAAGTGGCAGATATAAAACAGACTGGTGAAGATAACAGAGACTGTTTTATAGTTGAATTTCATAATCCATTTACAAGCTAATGTGCAGGTGTCATAACCATCCACCCTTGAACTGCCCTATCACTTTGACGTCACCATGAGCTTCATCAAAGCAGCCTGTGCCATTCGGACTGTAAAATGGCACCTTATCATATTGAGCACGGCTGGCAAATGTGAGACAATATAATCACAGTCTGTTACCTGTCTGATTTTGCACACTGAAAAAAGAAAAAAAAATCATACTTAATTTTGCTTTCCTTGGATGCATTATTAATATGAATTAAATAAATGATGATGTTTATTAAAGAAGGAGCAACTGATGTGTACCTAGAGGGACAGTACTTAAATCTTTGGTGGAAAGTAAAAAAGACATTTACTCAAGCACTGTATTTAAGCACAATATTGAAGTTTTTGTACTTAACTTGAGTATTTCCATTTGCTGCTTTGTAATATTTTTACTACACCGCATTTTGTAGGAACATGTTTATAATTCTACATTTGTTTGTCAACTACAATTACAAGTTACTTTACAGATTAAAATTTTTACCAAAAGGGTGATTTCCTCTCTAAACATCTCATATGCTTTAATTTAAATAACTACTCAAGGCCCACAGATGTTATCCAATATTTCACAAAAAAGCAAAGTTTACTTAAAAGGGTCTTTTTTTTACACATTTGTATGTGTTTTTGTTTTTCTTTCACAATGAAAAGACATCACAACCCCTTTAGAGGGGCCCAAACAATAGCTGTGAGCTACAACAAGAAAATGCTACTTACTAATTGATGTATTAATATTAACAACATTAATCTAATAATGTTGTATATGATAACATTGAATGAAGGACCATTACTCATATTTAAATATTTGTACATTGTTACATTGTTACTGGTATCTATGTACTTCTTCTACCACTACATAAATTGTAATGCTACAATACAGAAAATTAATGAAACTAATGTATGAAATCTGAATGGCTGCAGTTTAATGGCACTCTTTAGTAAACTCTTATCTTATCGGTTATCTCATCCTGGATGGATGGCTCAATAATACCGTAGTGATTTCAGTACAGTAACATTCCAGCAGGTGGCTATCTGACTATCTACCCTAGAGGGGTTGCTGACTGACTGACTGACTGACTGGATAGGAGTGCCAGTCAGGAGAGGTTTTATGACACTCACTACAGACCGAAGTCCACTTGACGGCCTTAAACAACCATCAGTCCACCAGGGCTGTTGGGGCTGCCTGTTGGCCTTTCTCTGGCTCTCCTGCGGTGTCCGTCTGGTCTCCTGATATCTTAACACCTATCTTGACAATGAAGATCAGACTGGACTAACTGTGGAGGTCATTTCCCACCAGCCAGAATGGACCAACCTGATTATCACCCACAGCAGCCCCAGGCTCTTGTCCACCATCCGGGCAACTACCCTGAGGATCTATTAACTTTGGAAGGATCATCAACATGTGAGTACAACCTGGAAGTGCACCATGGATAGATACTGCCTTCACAGGCAGGTTCCAGAGAATATTTTACAGTGTTGTAAAGCTGTCAAAAGACATGTTTTGATATTCATAGTCAGTCATTCATATTATTCAATATGAATGACTTTAATTAGCTCCATGTGATTATCTACATTTACAGAAGAAAAAGGTGTAAAAGTGGTTCACTGTTGTGTTCAGGTTTTTCATTTGGGAGATTGGTTCCTATCAGCCAGTCATCTCTGGGAATTATGTAAACGTCATATCTATGATCAAGAAAATCAAGTCGATTGATAAGGGACTGTCTACAACAGAGGGATGGTCATGTAGTGCTCACTTTGCTCTAGACAGCTGACCAATAAACCTCAGTATGACATACTTATGGCACAATGCTCCAGTTTTCCAGCCACTTGGTGCTTAAATATGACAGTATGTCGGTGGACATATTATCAATTTAAAGTTTATTTTATATTACTCGCATTGGTGCAAAATTGGAATATGGTGTTGTATTATTGTTTGTATTACTACCAAATGCTCATCATTCCCAACAAAACAAATACAGCAGAGGAGGACATATGCTTACCTTTAGCATCTCATCTACTTCATTAAAACTAAAATAGAAAAATAGAGGAGAGAAAATGAGAACAGGAAAGAGGGCTGGAACATGATTTGCTCCTAAGCCAGTAGGGACATGTACCGTAGTTTATGTGCTTTGAGCAGCTTGGCATATCACCATGACAATCTCCAATCAACAACCAGCATTTGTAATCTCAACCTGTGCCATTAAGGCCAACTTCGTCAGCTAAACATTGTGTCATACTGTGCATTTGACTTTTTAATTGTGGTGTTATTCCTCAGCTCAGGAGCCAAAGACAGAGCCACACACTAGACCAGAGTCAGATGAAAGCTGCCCTGTGTGTGGCGACAAAGTGTCAGGATACCACTACGGACTTCTCACCTGTGAGAGCTGCAAGGTAAAATTGGTGGATTGGGACGATCCTAGGGTTAGGGATAGTCCATGTCATAAAAATAGTCTCTAAAGGCACACCATAAATAGTAGTCATAGTTATGACCTACAAAAACTAAAGTACTTTTTTTCAGGCTATGATGGTGCATATTTTATGTTTGTCAATCAGAATAGTCTCATAATTTGCAGAGAAGGAAAGCAACAGGCTTATATTATTTCACTCTCTCTTCTCTCCAGGGTTTCTTTAAACGCTCAGTGCAGAATAACAAGCATTACATGTGTGCAGAACGACAGAACTGCCCCATGAACCTTTCCCAGAGGAAACGTTGTCCTTCCTGTCGCTTCCAGAAGTGTTTGGCAGTGGGCATGAAGCGAGAAGGTACAGTAAATAGTCCCCAACCCCTACATATCAACATACACACATGCCTATGGACATGTATTCTGCTCCATTGCAACATGCATTATATTCCACTGACGTGCATGCTATTTTCTGCCATATAATTTATCTAAGAAGTAATAAACCAGTGCAAGTATTGCCTGTAAGACCCAGTATATGTACAATGACTTTATATTGCAGAGCTAATCTGATCTTTGAAAGTGTAGTGGGCATATTTTCTGTTTTTTAATACTAATAATCTCTGGCAGTGACCAAACCCATTAACATTGTTTTATGTTCTTTCAACAGCAGTAAGAGCAGATCGTATGAGAGGCGGCAGGAATAAATTTGGCCCTCTGTACCGACGGGACAGGCAGATGAAACAGCAAAACGTGTATTACCAGGCAAATACTGCTCCCTACAGGATTAAGATGGAAACTACACAAACACACAGGCCCACAGCTCTGAATGACATTCACCTTAGGGGCAGTCACACAAGTGCTCCATCGTCCTCTGATACTTTTCATCAGTCCCACATATATTCCTCTGGAATGGGGCAGTCGTGCGCACCCATGCCTCTGGACTGCACAGTGAACACAGACAGGGTGATTACTCCTCCCCCCCAACCCTACTCTGGACTGTACCATCACACTGTCCCTGTATACCTCCAGGAGAAAGGAGAAATGTCATTTAGCTACAACCCGGCACCTGAAAACTATCTATTTCACCCAACCCCCAACAATTCATTCAGACCAAGAAGCACACCAGAGTCATCCCCATGCTCAACACCAAGCTCAACCACCCCTCTCACCCAGGTTCTTGACCAAACCCTTGTCACTCCCTCACCAACCACAATAACACCCAACTTCCTTAGCCAACTCCTGGAGGGGGAGCAGGATGAGAGTCAGTTATGTGCCAAGGTCCTGGCCAGCCTGCAAAGAGAACAGGCCAACCGAGGCAAACATGATCGCTTAAATACTTTTAGTATCATGTGCAAAATGGCTGACCAGACTCTGTTTGGGCTTGTGGAGTGGGCCAGGAACAGTGCACTCTTCAAAGAGCTCAAGGTGAAGATCATGAAATCATGGGACATGATGTTACATAAAACTTTTCATAGCAATTGAAATGTCTGATTTGCTGTGTAAGCAGGTGTATGGCATTTATCCATATGTAATCGATGCTGACTGAGGTTCATAGGTCATCATCTTTAATTAGTCACGACATTTAGATAAACTTCTAATGTTCCACAGGTGGAGGACCAAATGGTACTGCTACAGAGCTGTTGGAGTGAGCTGCTGGTTCTGGACCACCTCTGCAGACAGGTGACCTATGGCAAAGAGGGTTGCATATATCTGGTCACAGGACAACAGGTGAAGTTTACCATTAACTGCACTAAATGCTGAATTGTTATAGTCATTAAAAATGTGTTTGTATTGAACATATTTAAATTGGGTGCCACATATATATCAATTTTAGTTCTCTCATTCTCATGCAGATTGAGGTATCGACTGTCATCTCTCAGGCAGGAACAACATTGAGTAGCCTGGTATCACGGACCCAGGACCTGGTGTCCAAACTTAAGGCACTCCACTTTGACAGACATGAATTTGTCTGTCTAAAATACTTGGTACTATTCAACCCTGGTGAGCTTTTCCTTGTTATTAGACCCGTTATAGATATAAAAATGTAGCAATTTCATCAACTTGGGGAGTTAGTTTTTTTCTTATGTTACATGGTGTTGAGCTTATATAGTGTGTTGATGACGAATGTGCATGCATTTTCTCTATAGATGTGAAGTCAGTGCAGAGTCGCAGGCAGGTGGAGCAAACTCAAGAGAGAGTGAACAGAGCCCTGATGGAGCACACCCAGCACAGTCATCCAGGACAATCTGACAAGTTTGGCCAGCTGCTGCTTCGGCTGCCTGAAGTGCGTAGCATTAGTTTGCAGGTTGAGGAGTATTTGTACCAGCGCCATCTTCTGGGAGATTTGCCCTGCAACTCTTTACTCACTGAGATGCTGCACACCAAGCACAGCTGAAATAACAATGCTGCATCTGTAAGTGCTAGTGGCACAAGAGTTTGCTGATGTGAATTTTTGTATGTTTCTGCCTTTCAGAACCAACTGTCAGCTTTAATTTTGATTGTTGCACACAGAAAACATGTACTTTCCTTAACAATTCCTATGGCTTCAATCACAGAAGTGAGGGAGAAAATGTGTGACCCTTGAGCAACATTGAGGGGGGGGGATAAGTACTTAACCTGTGCCATGCTATGCCCAAATACCTATTATTAACAGTATTACCATAACCATAGAGCTCATATGATCAGGAAGAGCTGAACTGTTTAAAGAAATGTATCCCTGAATAAAGAAATTTGTTTTTTGGATATGCCTTGGTGTACTCAAAACCCATAACTGAATTTAACTAAGAATGTCTCAAAACTATAACATAACAATTTCACCTTTTCACTGTTTGCCAGAACATCTCTTTTGTGTAGATTCACTGTATTTCATATCAATATTACCCATTTAAAAAAAAAAAAAAAAACAAATAATGGGGAAACAATAACATGAGAATGAAAAAAACCCATAGATGACAATGATTTAAAAAGGATTTTTATTTGTCTGGTCCAGTTGCCAAGGATAGTCAATTTATGAAATGAACATACATAATGTGCTGGCACAGATTTGATGACAGAACAGAAAGAAAATAACATAAATGTTATGACTTCTATGAAATGAATGAGCGACTTACCACCTTAACCAAAAAAAGACATAAGTAGAACCTGAAACTAAACATCAAATGCAAACCAAATAAATACACCTCTGGGTGAGACAGGGATTTCTAGGGGAGAATTGCACAGAATCAAAATATAGTGTTCAACTACCACATACTACTCTTGACAAACACATAAATACAAACATTCTCTAATTCCATATGCACTCCTCCACACACACACACACACACACACACACACACACACACACTTTCTCAATCAATCATCTTAACATTTTTTTCTGAATGCTCCTCTTGACATTTTTCTGTATTTGAATCTCATTCAAACAACTCATTTGTTGGAGGCAGTCAGTGATTCAAAAGAAGACATCTGCGCCGCGGCAGCTGCTGTAGTGCTTAAGACTGCAAAGGAAGATAAGAGGGCCAGTTTCCCACAGATTTTGTGGCAACATGGGCCTGATTACTAGCAACTGCAGGGTCAAGTGTTTTTCCTAATAGCATGGACACACTGGCAAAAAAACCAACAGTTTGGCGATTTACATTCACCCAGTTTTACACAAAAGGAATCTAGATACCATGTGGGGTAGGTGAGGGCTGCTACAGTCTGGAATGATCCTTCATTAAGAAACCTACTGTTTATATGTCTGGACACACAACAGGGAATCATATAATAGGAAACAGAGTCCTTGTGACTTAAAGGATTTTTTAATCCCTAGACAAAAGGTTTCAGCATTTTTCAGCCATTCGACAGTTTCTATTCATTCTCATTCACCCGTTCTCATCTCAAACATACATCTCACTAATGCTTAAGCAGCAGGCTAGCTTATTCGTAGCTTACAAAGGTCAACTTACTTTTTACAAATCATTGTCAAAAAAATCAAAGTAATCAGCATTCAGTATATATTAAATCAGCATTGATTATCTTTTTCACACAGAGCTGTATCCAAGTAATGATGAATATGTTAAAGCCCTCCTTCATGTTTCCAGTACTGTTTTTCAAGGTAAGCTCAGGTAACATTTCAATTCATCACATACTGAAAATGAAAAAGCAAGTTAGAAGAACAAGTCACATGAATTTCATTCTTCTTTTAGCTCTCAAGAGGCTGAAGCGATTTGTCCAGCAAAAAAAAAAAGGCAGAATAGTATAAAAAAAAACATCCAGATGTCTGCAGCTGAAGGAGAGTTGGAGCTGAGTGGAGTGCACTGTGGGGACAGGCAGTTTCTAGGTGTGCAAGTCCACTGATAACCACAGTAGACACTACCAGATCAGCCCACATAGGAACCACCCACTACTGTGTTTTCTGGTCCTGACTAACCAGAGAAAACACCCCTGAATGGGATGAGTGGTTAGTGTGTGCCCTACATTCATATGAGAGCAGAGTTACCTGCAATTAATTTTCAGCTGAGATATCCTATCTGAACTGAGAGGCGAGCCACTCGTCTCAGCAGACAGGAGAGAGAGAGCCCTGGAAGAAGAAGAAAAGGCAGCAAAAGGAAAAGTAAGCAGAATTGAGAGGGGCGGGAACTACTCTGACCCAAAATACTGTTTGGGCAAAGGCAGTGTGGTTATCCCCTCTTTTTCTTACCTAAGTCGTGGAAATGACTCCAGGGGCAGGGTAAGGCAAGGCAGGAGGAGGCAGGGTGCAAGGGAAAAAATTCTTCATCCTGACAGAATCAGTTCACATCACATTTTACAATCTAGGTAGACCTGGCGGAGCCAAACAGAAGCTCTCAAGAGAGAAACTATTGTAACTACATCAGCTGAAGGAGAGACTGATTGGCCCTTTCTCTTGGCATGTAAAGTTGACTGGATTGTTCTTATGGTCCAAGCTGATAGCTGGTCAATTATCTTATCAGTCATGCTGTCCACTGCTAGTCTAATTTGGTAATGAACAATCTGAAGTGCCACACTGGCCAAAACAGAAGACGATAGGAGTCAAGCTGGGAGTTGGTTCCCTGAATTGTATTATCTCTACCCATCTTGAGTACATGTTTATTTGGGGGTGCCAAGCTTCTTGGGAGTTCCTGGGCGCTTTTGCCAAAAATGGCCGGGGATGGTGAAAGCGTCAACACTCATGGACATGGTTTTGGACGGGATGACAGTGAACTGCTTGCGGTCAGAGGTGTACTTGAAAATGGACTCAACCATCTCAGGTGAGATGATGCGGGGGCCAATGCCTGTGAGCCGTACCATCTCTTCAGTTTCAGGGTTCATGGTGTAAACTGCTCTGAACTGACAACTGTTATCTCTGAAGAGGATGAGGAAGTGGTTGGCTGTGCTCTTCTCCATTTCCTGAATAGGAAAGAAAAGAGAAAGAAAAAAATGATACAAGGTAAGTGCAGCTGACAACAGAAATCACAGTCACTTATAGCCTAGTTAGGGTGAAACTCTCTGTTGGACTCTGACACAACCAGATGGCTCACCTCTACAATCTTGTTTTTCTGTGGTTCATTGACCTTGCCAGCCAGGCAGCAGCGAGTGATAGCATTATGAATGATGAACTTGTTGGACTTAAAGCTAGGCTCCTTGTACAGCTTTGGTCCTGAAAGACACAACATTTCCAAATATCATATACCCAACAAAATCATGCTTACTGGATTATTTTTTTAATAAGTTTGGAACATATCACTGACCTGTGTATTCTGGGATTGAGGCTGGGGAAGAAATAGTGGAGCCATTCTCCCAGTCCTTCTCTCCATTCTGGGTGCTCCTTCGTCCTGGTGACATTAGCCGGGAGGGGGAGTGTGAGCGGCTGGAGGATGGAAAAGAAAAGTTTAATGAGGAAAGTCAGTCATAGACCTTGAAGTTTGTGTGTACCTGTTGTATGTTACATGCACCTTTGCCCCTGGTGACACTGATAACAGCTACCACAGACAAACTATAGTCACACATAAACACACTTAACATGTTGAATACCTTTAACATCTGTATTCTGACCATATTTTTTGGAAGGCATTTGGTGTATATGTAGACAAAAGAAATAATAATGAACATTAATTCTTCATTGTACTCCACCAAATCACTAAGATAAAAGCAACACCCCAACTTTGATTTAGTGTCATATCAATATCATTTTGTCAAGCTCTACTTGATTACAAAAGATTGATGTGACTTAAAACAATCATTACCCTGTTTAAAACTTAAGAATTGTGTGCCTCTCACCATTCATTACAGCATTCATTAGGAAAATACTAAGCCAAAGTCAGTGTGCAAGTTACCTGGAAGATTTCCTGACAGACAAGCTTCCAGAGTCATTAGCCATGGAAGACAGGTTCATGGTGGAGTGGGAGTACACTTTGTTCAGCCTGGTGCCTAAATGGAGGAAAAAACATTGTGAAAGAAAATATACCGATAAAAGAAATTCATGTGTGTGTATGAAGGGAGAATATAAAAGGCAAAAACCAGTGTTTGAAACATATTAGAACTATTTACCCATGAAACCTTTGATAGGACTATGAGAGAGAGCTGAGTCATCTCTGAACACAGTCTTCGGTCTCTGCTTCTTGACACCACGAACTGTGGTGGGTTTCTGTCTGAGCACCTTGTCCAAATCTTCCATGATCTTCAGTTGATGTCTCCGTTCATACTCCTGTCTAGTGAAGTCTCCTCTGCGCTGGGGTGTCCCCTCTACTGGTGGGGTGCGTGATGCTGTAGGGCTGCCTGGGGTCTGGGGTCTGTCTTCACTCTTGTTGCCCCAGCCCTCAATGATCATCCACTGGGGCTTGCTAAAGACATAAAGAGATAATATGAATGTGTTAAGTTTTTCAGTGTGTGAAACCAGTGATGAAAATATTGATGTATCTGACAAATTTGTTTAATTTACTTACAATACAGCAATAAATTAACAAATCCTAATCATCATGTTATTTCCCGCAAAAGCTTGACTACAGAAATATAAAAACTTTACAAACCTTACTAGTTTTAAAGTAAGGAATCAAATGCTAAAGTCTCTATTTTGTTATGAATGCAACTAACAAAATTTGGAAATTCTCACTTAGATTCTTTTTCTTTTTCCTGTTCAAGTTTGCGTCTTTTCATCTCTTCTGCCCTCTTCTGTTGTTTCTCCAGCAAGGCTGCTCTTCGCTGAGCCATCTCATCCTCTGTTCGCTCCTTGTCATCCTAATAATAAAGACAGATTTTAAAAAGGCAAGACTTTATTACCTTTTCTAAATACAAATATTTTTTCAGTATGGCACACAATAATAATCAGTCACCTACCTTGAAAAAGAAACCAACCCCTCCTTTCAACTCTGGCTCTGTCCTGTCACTCATGGAGTCAGAGAAAGCATCAGGTACTTGGTCATCCTCCTCTCCATCTCCTTGCAGGCTAGACAGTGAGATCTCTATCAAGCTACTGCGTTTGCCATTCAACACCACTGCAGGAGCATCACTCTCAAAGGAACACTCTGATGGGGCACCAGAGCTGCACGCTCCACTTGCAGGCCCTTCCCTCTTAGCCAGAGGACCTTGTGAGGGCCCTGGTTCCAGGTCCATGCTAAATATACTCTGATAGTCATTGGAGCCTACGTCTGACAGAGTGTCATCTGCTACAGGATGGGGAGTCTGGGTAGGAGTTGGTATTGGGGTCAGTGTGGGTGTGGGAAGAGGAGTTGGTCCAGATGAGCGCAGTTCGTCAAAACGATCAGAGTCACCAATGGAGAATGTGGATGAAGTCTGGACCTGTGATTGCCAGGGATTTACACGGCGAAGGTGGGGAATGCGGTCAACGTTTTGTGGTGGGTTGAGAACCCTTGACAGGGTTGGTACCTTAACGTCCAAGGGACGACTGTGTTGGTGGTGTTTGGGGCTTTTAGGGGGCACAGACTGGGCTCTACGATGGACCACAGGAGATTTTGGAGGAGTGGTGTAGTTTGAGATTTTTCGGGATGGAGATGGAGAAGACGAGGCTGAATTTAAATCTCTGGTGGATTCTCGCGACATGCGTGCAGAAGGAGCAGCTGGGGTGGAGGTTTTAGGGCTGGCTGGAATAACCCAGGATTTGTTGCTGGAAGGTGTACCTTTCTTCGTTATTAGTTGGTTCTGCTGCTCAGTGAGCCGCTGCATGTCAGTTTGCAGGGAGCTAAGAGCTGCAGTCAGTTTGGACACAGCATTGTTATAGTCCCCTAGTGGAGCTACCATTTTCTCTCCAGATGTCCCAGAGCCCTTCTCTCCTGGTGTACCTGCCTTCTCTTTGGGTTGACTGGCCAGTTTGTTGAGCTGAAGTCCTCCTTTGACGTCACTCTCATCCTCCACTGAGGAGCGCTGTTGATCTTGCTCCTGCAGCTCTTCCTCTTCCATTCGAGCTAGCCTTTCCTCCAGCGTCAAACGAGAGAGATCTTCTTCTGTGGATGAGGTGCTGAACTGGCCATCCACTCCTTCCCCCTCGCCTTCCTCCTCACGCTGCTCTTTCTTTAACTGCAAAAAGGCACTCTTGCCCAGTCTTTGCCGGTGCTTAGCAAAAATGGCCTCAATGCGTTTTTTCTGGGCTTCGATAGCCCTGCGTTTTTCTTCAAGCCGAACCCCTAGTTCAGACATTTCATTGTTCAGTTGTGGGCTCTTGCTGGGGCTTTCTTCAGACTTCTGTGCCCATGTGGTCATCTGAGGAGCAGAGGGGTCACTTGCTTTGGGAGAATCCATACTCTGCTTCTTTTTGCGCTCTGCAAAGCTGGTCATCTTCACACCACTGTCAGGTACCTCTTTACCATGACTTTTAACAGAGTGTGCACCAGCAGCAGGTGTGGTTGGAGTGGACTGGGCCTTAGGTATGTCTTCTGATGCATCTGAGTCCACACTGCCATCTCTCAGAACAGAGTCATCATCTCGTGAACATTCAGAGGCGTTTCTGGTGCGAGTGGGCTCCTTGGACTCTCCTGTGGGCCGGTACATCATTCCTGAGCGTGTTGGGGCTGAGCAGCTGATAGGTGCTAAGTTGCTGTTATGTCTAGAACTAGCAGGATCGTCAGGAGAGTGGAGGTAGAAGCCATCAGGAGCACCATCAGGGTGTAAACGCGGCTCCATTTTGCTCTCATTGTGGATGATTTGAAGGGCCTCTTCGATAGTTGGCAACTCTCCTGTTTCATTTGCCCCAAGGCCATTCTCCTCTGCCAACTTTGGAATATTGGGAGTCTGGGTGGCCCAAGAAGCTCTCTGGGGACCATTGGGCCCAGAGGGTTTGCCAAGCAAATGGCTGAGGTCTTCAGGTGGGGTGTAGGGCATCCGAGTCATGTTTTGGCCTGCTGGGTTGAGTTGGTCTGAGCTCACAGAGCGGGTTATCACAGGGTTGCCCATCACAATGTCCACATCGCTGTCCAGGCCAAAAGGAATGCTGAAGGATACTGCCGACAAGGGGCGGCTGAGTAGAAAAGAAAGTGAGTGTAACTACAAAAAATATACATATTAACATGCGTTTAAATGGTAGTTAATATATGGACCCTACCTGAGAGGTTTCTTGCTCCATGTCTTTCCAACTCCTTCTATATGAGACATTGAGGTAGACTGAGTCAAAGATCCTGAGTACAATGGAACACACAGAGACATTTAAAGGCATGCACACTACACAGGGATGCACATATCAACCACAACAATAAATGGAAAAATATAAACAAAAAGTTTCACAAATATCTCTTAAAATAATAAAACAACAACACAATACAACACAATACATAACTCAAAGACAAACACTGAGGGAATCACTGAGGGAAATCGGTGAACCAATTCGTAAGATTAAAGAAATGCAGCATCTTCAGCTTACCTGACACAGAGGAAGAGATAGGGAGAAAGGGCTTCTTGAAGATAGAAGGAGAGGTACTACAAAAGCAGACAAACAATATTTCAGTTCAAACAACTGCTTTATCTGAAGAATGTGCCAGACTACAAAAGTAAAATCACACTCTGTCATGTACCTGTTACCACTCAAGCTACTTGGTGTTGCTGGTGTGGATCCATCTAATGAAAAAGAAAACAACCAATAAAACTTTGGAACAGATACTAACTGCATGTTCCTACTGGTAGGAGTGTATTTACGCATGACCACAAACTTGGTGGCACTTACCTAATGTGTCTATTGGTTGAACAAATTCTGGCTTTCGTACTTCAAACCAGCAAAGCAATTCTGCTAGGAAGTTCAGCAAGTTGAGCTAAACAAATCACGCAGAATAAATCGAGCATTAAGAACACAATACAATAATAATACAAAGAAGACAATACAATAATTAAACATTTTTGTTAATTTTGCTAATGATCGGGAGTGTGAATGTCAGTACCTGAAGCTCCTGAGATGTGTATAGCATGTCCTCCAGCGCCAAGTGACAGCAGCTCTTCAGACAACTGTCACAGAATTCACGGATGAACTGCAGGTTGTACAAGCTGTCAGCTACAGACATGGACTCCTTCATACAAACATCTTACAAAAAAGGGAGAATAAAGCATTAGACTGACATAAGTACTAAAAAGTCTGTGGGTGTCACTCTTACAGGACATAGTTATGATATTGGTTGGTACCTTCAAGTCTTAGCAGGCCAGGGCAATAATAATGTATGACAGCAGCAACAGCACATCCATTGGAGAGGTCTTTGACTTCCTTGACTACTGGAAAGATGGGCTTTTGTTTGGACTGAATTTTATCCTTTCTATAGCGAAGCTAAAACAAACATACAAACAAGACAATCAAATACTGCAGAATGACTTCAATGGTACGCTGTCAATGTTTATATTAAAAATACTGGACATATCTAATGCTAAAACCACCATGAAAGTTTTCTAAACAAGTCTACAGTGCCTATAAAAAGTATTCACCCCCTTGGATGCTTTCCCTTTTTATTGCTTTTATTAATCGAATCATGTCAATATAATTTTGCTTTTTTAAAAATAATTTACAAAAAACAACTCTCTTACGTCAAAGTGAAAACAGATTTCTACAAAGTAATGTCAATTAGTTAAAAATATATAATATAAAATAAGTGATTGCATAAATATTCACCCCCTTCAAGACAGTATTTAGTAGATCCACATTTGGCTGCAATCACAGCACTGAGTCTGTGTGGATTAGGTCTCAATCAGGCTTGCACATCTGGACACTGCAATTTTTCTTTGTTCTTCTTTGCAAAACTGCTCAAACTCTGTCCGGTGACATGGGGATCGGGCGTGAACAGCTCTTTTTAAGTTCAGCCACAAATTCTCTATTGGATTGAGGTCTGGGGCTTGACTCGGCCACTATAGAACATTCAATCTTGTTGTCTTTAAACCATTTATATGTGTAGGTTTCGCTCTATGCTTCGTGTCATTGCCTTGGAAGAAGATTTCTTTTCCAGCAAGTCGTACTCCTTTTGCAGATTGAATCAGATTGTCCTCCAGGATTATCCTATATTTTGCTGCATTCATTTTACCCTCTACCTTTACAAGTCTTCCAGGGCCAGCTGCTGAGAAGCATCCCAACAGCATGACGCTGCCACCACCATGCTTCACAGTGGGGGTGATGTATTTGTGGTGATGTGATGGTGTCCACCAAACAGTGTCTAGTCTGATGCCAAAAGCTCCATTTGGTCTCATTAGACCAAAGAACCTTCTTCAAGTTGACCTTGGAGTCTCCCACATGTCTTTGGGTGAACTCTAGTCGAGATTGAATATAAGCTTTCTTCAACAGTGGCTTTCTCCTTGACACTCTCCCTCTTGACAGTTGTTGTATGCAGAGTCTCTCCCACCTCAGCTGTTGAAGTTTTTAAACTTCTTCAGGGAGGTCACAGGTGTCTTGGCGGCCTCCCTCACCAGTCTCCTTCTTGCACGGTCAATCAGTTTGTGAGGATGGCCTGCTATCTGCAGATTTACACATGTGCCATATTCCTTCCATTTCTTAATGGTGGATTTAACTGAACTCCAGGGGATGTCCAGTGACTTAAACATTTTTTTGTATCTATGCTCTCACTTCTACTTTTCAATAACCTTTTCTTGGAGTTTCTTGTAGTGTTCTTTTGTCTTCATGGTGTAATTTTAGCATGAATACTGATTAACCAGTAACTGGACCTTCCAGGCATAGGTGTCTTCATATTACAATCACTTGAGACACATTCACTGCACTCAAGTAATCTCCATTTCCCTATTTGTGAGACTACTAGCCCCAATATGCTGGACCCTTATTGACTTAGAGTCATTTTAAAGAGGATTAATATTTATGCAATCACAAATTTTACATTATATATTTTAAATTAATTGACATAATTTGTAGAAATCTGTTTTCAATCTGTGTTTTTTTGTAAATTCTTTTTAAAAAAGCCAAATTATATTGACCATGATTCAATTTATAAAAGCAATAAAAGGGGAAAACATCCAAGGAGGTGAATACTTTTTATATGCCCTGTGATACACAACAAAACCCTTTCAAAAAGAATTGCAGTATGAATGTGAGGAGGAGAAGGACAAATAAAGGTCATGCTAAAGTATTCGGGAAAGACGAAGGTGAAAAAAGGGAAATGCAAAGGAAGAGATTTAATCAGAGCAGAAAGAAGGAAGGTTTTGTCAGGAGAAAGTGGGACAAGTGAGGGTCTCAGGAGACAGAGATAGCGAGAGAGCGAGAGAGAGAGCGAGACAGAGAGGGAGAGAGAAAATGAGTAAAATGTTTCAGGTAAAACTGCAGTATATAGACAAACAGCACACTGTGAGCAGGGACACGCTGACGAGAAGCCTGCCTCCGTCAACCCCCACAGCTATTCACACATAAACACACACCTGTCTCTGAGGACCAGAGGAACAGGTTGTACTTGGTAGTTTCAAGGCTTGTTTGAGTGCAGACTGTGATTCATGCACCACCGATGTGTCAGTGTGTTTTGCGCCGCTCCCCTACACCGCCCTATAACATTGATGCTGACGTGCTATTTAACACAGGGATAGGATGTAATGCACACTAGCATTCTCACACCAGCATATGGAGAAAAAAAACACACCTGACCATCAGATATTTGCTGATAAATGTGATGAAGACACTGGAAGGATGGAGGGACAGGGAGAAGGAGCAGAGGAAAGGAGGGAACTTACAGGAACAAGTTTCCAGTACCAGCGAGTAGGACACTGTTAGAAAAGGAGTAAGGACAGGAAATAGAGAAAGACAGGGAAATGGAGAACAGCAGCACAAGGAGAGGTATTAAGCCTACAGCGGAAGTACTAGACAAACAAGAGAAAGGGTTGTGATGGCGATACTTTCTTGAAATGACGAGACAGCTTTGTTGACAAAGCAATGACACTGCCCTTTTTTATTGTGTGTCATCCAATACCTGTTGTGCTTGTACAGTAGTAAAGGCTTGCAAGTGCAGCAGAGCCAACAAATTGAGCTTAATGCACTACACTTCATGTGTTTTTTTAGTTTTTAGTGCATAATCCTAGACAGATTATCATCTGTGTTTGGATATAATGATGTATGGTCAGAAATACAAAATACACTGTACTTTTAATACAATACTCACAGAGGGCTGAACAGGTTGGGACTCTGTGATGGCCTGAGACGTGTCATTATTGGCTCCTTCGTTAAGTTCTCTCAGCTTCTGATTTAACTAAGAGCGTGACACAGAGACAGAATAGTTAGAAAACATTGATAACATATCTGAAAGTATACAGTGTGCTGTTACCTCTTTAAGACATAGTGGACAACCAATTAAAAAAGCTAAAAATCTGAACAGATCACACCGAGACATTTCTAAATGGATGTAATACAGTGGTCTACTTGATAGACATTGTTTCTCTCTGGCGTGCTACTTACCCCATTAACCCAATGAAGCAGAGCATCCTCCCAGCTAGAAGCTCCGCCCAATAGCTCAGCAGAACCACATGTCTTCACCGCAGTCATGGTCTCCATGGCTCCAACAGCCATCAGGGCATCTATCACTGCCAGGTGAGCACTCTTCACCAATCATATAGAAAGAAAGAAGAGGAGCTGTCAGAGGTGTGACTATTTACAGCAAGAGCCCAGACGGCATTGGTCAATTACAGCTAACACAATAAAGTTGGACATTGACATTTCCATTGCTCTGACAGTGCACTACTCACTGCAGAACAGACCACTCACTGCTACAAGCATAATTTACCAGCAGCATCCTCTAGGGGTCACCAGAAACCAGCTGTGAGTCAGCAGAAACACTGACAGCAGTTCCCAGTAAGCAAACAAACACATCAGTAGAAATGGGTGAACTTTGGACTCATGTTTGTACAATCATTAAATCGTTAAATAGGCAATGGACCTGTAATATGATAACACATGTGTCCCAGGACTGTCATTCCTTAGCTGCCTTCCTTTTATTTGCCCTCTCTTCAGTGTACTTCCCCTTTTTTTTAAATATTCCTTTATGACTCATGCACAGACTGCAGGATAAAATGAGGGAATGTAACTAGATCTCCAGGAAGCACAACAAAACAAGCATTCTCTGTAAGAAACAGGTGTTCTGCATCTTTTCTACAGATTTGGTGTATGAATGTGTCTTTGTCAGACAACATAATGGATATAAAACCTACTTCAAATGTTGCCCCCCCCATACAAATACAACAATCAAATACTCCTGATTACACATATTTAACATTCCCAAACACTTGTGTCCAACATGCATAAGATCATTTCCTCATACTCAAGACCCCATTACAGAGGCCTTTCTAATGGCTGGAGCCAATTAAAATGCACCACCAACATTATTAGCTCAGTCAGAGAGATTGCCTTAACTCTATAAACCTGTTAGCTCATTAGTAGTTGTACTCCATTCGTGCCGTGGAACTAAAACCAACATTGTTTTATATGTGTATAAATGTCTTCATATTTCTGTGAATGATTCTGACATTAAAACAAATATGAGTGCTTTTTAAAAAACAAAGAATCAAGCACTTATGTCCTTTGTCTAGTTTCCCATCCAGTTCTCCTTCTTTTTGAAATTCTTATGATCATCACAATATCAGTCAAATAAAGTACTTTCAGATTTTATCCACCTGGATAAAACCTGAAAAACCTGGATCATAGTCATCAACAAAGTCAGTACTGCAGGGCTACAAAACAACTTACAACACAACATCAAAAACGAGACTGTGGGGGGAAATGATTAGCCTGTGGGGTTGTTGTGTAAACTCTTCCTCCTTATCTAGTAAATGTGTTTCTCCTCTCTCTCATTCAAATATATGTCATTATTGGCTCCTTCGTCAAGTTCTCTCAGCTTCTGATTTAACTAAGAGCATGCCACAGAGACAGAATAGTTAGAAAACATTGATAACATATATGAAAGTATACAGCATATATAGTTACAATCCAACAAAAGTACTCTTAACTACTGACTAACTGCAACAATCTCGTTCTTATCATTCATTAAGACCAACAGAGAGGACGGGCAGGTCACAAACAACACATTCCTGTCATGGGACCATTCCTTCAATCTACCAATCTTCAGTTTTGAGCCTAATCCGTGAAAATCAGTGCCTGCTCCCTTTTACTACTTACTAATTCAACTTTAGAAGCCAGACATTCCTACTCTAACCTCTTACGTTGCCCCAGATGGGGGCTGGTGGCAGTCCAGCTGCATGCATGAGCCCTGTCTGCATGTCTGCCTACTCAACCTTGATGTAAAGTGCTGACCTGAGCAGGGTCTGTGCTGGGGCGGGCAGGGCGGGCTATGCCAGCAAAAGCTTGTCAGATAGCATTGGAACAAGCTCTGTGGATGTGCTGTAGTTGGTCACTGGGAGCTGTGTTGCCCTGGCTTGCCTGCCCTCCTAACACTGTTGCCAAGAGTAGGGCTGCTGCTTATATGTCTGTGAGACATGACGTTTCTGTTCAGTGGAAATGTCTGCAATAGTAAATGTTGTGACAAATGGCGTGACACAGGGAGTAGGGCCAAGGCATCTGATGAAAAATAATCCTTTCAGAGCACTAGTACTTGGCAGTGATAATCAAAACATATACTGGGCACAAATTCAATTATATAGTATATCTACTTTCATACTGTGATTATTATATTATTCATTAGCGTTTTACAAAATACTGTAGGCCAAGATAATGTTCCTGGGCATTTTTATTTTAAACTAGGCAAATTATAAATTAAACTTTAATTAATTGCATTAAACATCATCATCAAAACATATTTTATGTGTGATTTTGCATACATTTGTCATATCACGACAAACACATGAACAAAACTAAGCTGTGATGTTGATTTGAACCAAAATCTTCTAAGGTCACTTTAAAAAAGAAGATCTTTATCTTAATGAGACTACTTGATTAAATAAAACATATTGTCCAGCCCTGCAACAATGCCTGATACTGAGCTAAATTCAGCCGGTACTTGTATTTCAAACACTGTATCAAAACAAAGTGATTTAAGGTAGTAACATATTTTTGCATTTACCCACAAAGTGTAATCATAGGATGCACAGTGTGAAAGAAGAAAGGATGACAGGGAGAAAAAGAAAAAATGAACAAAACAGAATGACAGACGTTTAGTGAGAGTGGCCAACCCTGTTGTCATGCTGTACAGTAATTATTCAGAGCAGAGTGTAGAGGGTAATTCATGACAAATAGTCCAGAATGAAAGGAGACGGGGAGGGGGGGGGGGGGTTGATGGTGGATTTCCCGTTGCCGACCCAGGAGAGCTCGCTAAGCTAAATCACAAGTCTCCCTAATGAGAGGGGAGAGAGGAGCAACTCTAGAGCACAGAGCAAAGAGCCTGCCAGATCACCATAACAACCACCCAGCTGACCCACAATGCATCTCAACGCAAGCCTGACAGCAGCGCTGCTCTGTGCTCCTGGCTTAGCATCGGCCCTCTGCTTTGAAACATCCACCCAGCAAACAGTTAGCATCCCTCAAACCGATGTGACAGAGAAGAAAAATGTATACTCCATCAATTAACCCCATCAACATGAAATCTTTACAGCTCCATTTGTTGAATCTGCTTGTATACTTGTGTCAACAACACAAACAAAGAATGCTAAGGCATTTTGTGGATCATTAAGTGAGATTATGATGTGGGAAAATCTGATTATGTCTGAAATATGACTTAACCCCATCCCCCCTAACGTGCTTAGTACCTACTGGGGGGAGACAAACAGGGATCAGGCAGGTCTGGGGCCCAGCTGGGGATTTTGTGCAGAAGGCTCTCTTAAAGGACGTAGCTATATGAACACCAATATTATACTTTACAAAGTTTACACATTTTTTGTTTTTGTACTTTTCTACTTTGTTTATTATTGAGGTCATAGTACTGGAATGCATTATACTGAACAGTTTTTGTAGTTTGCCCCCCTCACGTATTGTGTTCATGACACAAAATACCCTTTTCACCTAGTACACCACACCATCCACTGCAACCTCAATAATGAACATTAAGTAGAATTATCACCTTTCTGACAATTTCAACAAAAACTGAAAATGTATAAGCTTTAAAAGTAGAATTTAAGGCAGTTATTAGGCCACATATTAGTTTCCCCATCAGCGAAGGCCCAAAGCAAATGTTGTAAGATGATGGTTAGTGTTTCTGATAGTCTGCCACTTCTATTTTGATCTAAGCTCTTGACCGATGCTCACTTGACCAGAAACCTGCCAACACAGCAGTATGATTTAAGTTTCAGTGCCAATCCAAAACCAACAGGGGCTCGCGGATGGTTAGCTGCATTATGGCTATATGATTTAGTCACTGTGGGAACAATGGCATAACGTCGTCTCTAGTGTAACCAACATCACATATGTTGGAAATGGACAATTTTGGTGTTATATTTCGGTCTCTGCCAGCAATAAACATGACAAATCAGTTTAGTGTTGGTGGGTAGGTGCATGGTGAGTCAGTGGTCATCTCTGGCGTGTCAACCAATCATGGACGATGACGTTCAGTCTGCATGGCAGATTATCTCTAATCTTCACAGATCTTTATCCTCAATCTGAGGAGTTATGGGGGCTGGGCCACCATCAGAAGGACAGTTACTGGTAGAGGACACACACACACACACACACACATATTTATACAGTAAGTAGAGAACGGAGGCAAGTGGATGCTCCATTGCTTAGGCCCACTAGAAGAAGGTCTAAGGACCTCAGTCTACAACGCTTTTGTTTCAGGAGATTGGGTTAGAGGAGAGTTGCTACTGACTTGGTGTTTCCAAACCTGCACACCTTGTCATGTGATCGAAACAGGGAAAAAATGTCAGTATTCACCGAACATAATGTGAACCCTGTCCTTATACCACATATGCAAATATGTCCAGCTTGCATTTACACAATACCACAACTTAATATAAACCAGATACAGAAACACCAAAAATAAACTGCAAACTTCACGTGAGTTCTAAAGTTAGACTTTCAGACCTTCATGTTTCCTGTTAAAATTACTACAGCTAAAGCAAGCACACAAAAACAAGGTGAATATTAAGAAATTACATTGATCTTTTGCCTATTTTTCTGAGCTTTTATAGTACATGCTATAGCTGTGATACTGTTTTGTATGGTATAGGTGAGCTATGGTGGTCCATTTTTGCTACTTTGATATATAGCATCAAGTGTGTAGATTTAAAGACCGGATGTCACTTGTGCTCCACACTGGCACTGATGCAGCATCGCAAGCCAGTACCAAAATATTTAGGGGTTAGGATGAACCTACGTCCCTGCTTATTTATATGAGTCAAACAAATCCACAATGATCAGCAATATTGTAAAATGTGTGAGGTATCACTAACAAAGCAGAAGGTCATCAACAGTACGTGGCTTAGCAGTTTATCTGACAGTCATGTTCACCTGTCAGCAACAAGAATGACTCTACATACTTTTATATACAAGCACTATATGTTCATCATCTTGTTTGACATAGATACATGAAGCTTTAATATACAGCAGTGCTGCAGCAGATTGCTGCTGCTCCAAAGCCGTTTACTGACCAAGACCCACATTGATGCTCCATCCTTTATGCTGCTGCAGCATGACCCACTTTCCTTGCTTGCCACACTGTAGCTACAGTGCCAGTCAGTAGGAGACAAGCTCGGAGAGCAGCCTAGGGACAAGCAGCTCATACACCAAAGCAGTGAACAGCAAATGCAGAATTACAGCCAAAAAAGGAGTCACAGCCAAAATAAGAGTTTAGTGCTCAGGATTTATAGCTGAGAAGCATCACACAAAGATGAGCTGCATGCAAGCTGACAAATTCATGCTCACACAAATTACAGCAGCATCATGTATGATAGACACCTACTGTGTCATTAGGCCATTCTTTCTGATGCTGTAGTGCTGAGGATGTTGTGAAATTGTGGTCATTATCCTTATACATACAATTCAAATTATTCTTGCTTATGAATTTTATATATTTTTGCCACCAAATGTCACATTGGTGCCTTATGGTGTGAGATCTATCTGTGCAGAAGTCATGCAGCAGACTTCTTGTACTATATGACCAAAATACTGAATCAACACAGCAGGAATGTAGAGGCAAATGAAGGTACTGAAATGGATGGCAATACTGATGGCGGAACATTGAAATAAACAAGGACACCTACATTGTATATTACTTGAGGACAGAGGTAGTACAGGATTAGGTAGGCAAAAACCAGGTAATAATAACACAGTAATAAAGTAACAAAATCTTGATTGAAAGACCCTCACCATTCTGTCTTTACCTGCTTTCTGTCCTGTGTTATGTCATTTAAGTCTGTACAAACCCCCCCCCGACCCCCCCCAAAAAAATGCGTATTTCTGAAGTAATATTAACATATTAGAAATAGCTACAACACACATTAACAAAAGACTAAGACCTCACATTAATCAACTCTACTGTGAATAGTCACACAACACCAGTGCTATTTGTCTTAGAAAATGTCACAGATGCATGCACACCTTTTCAAGCATACAATTAAGCTCATCATCCCTGCAGCACCAGCAGTGCTGCACCTGCTGCAGTGGCCAGTAGACAGCAGCAACAGAATGAGCAGCTTTCATCTAACAACAACAACACCACCACCACCATCTCCCAAGATCCCTGGAGACTCTTAGCTTAGCTCCACTTAGCTTAAAAACACACAGCCTGTATGTGCACTATAATGGCTGTGGGTGTCGAAATGCAGTTGTATGTCATTTTGTAAAGAACAGAATAGCCTGTATGAAGGAGGTTATTGAGTACTTTTAAATTCAATAACAGCAAGCTGTTGTTGTGCCAGCTGAAACAACGAAGCAATAGATGTTCCATCAGACCTAATATCACCCCTCCATTTGTAGACTATTACGATTCCTCATTTGGAAACAGATTTAATCATCTGTATGTTTTCAGGCTGAAAAACTACATAGACCATATTATGTGTCGACTGAAGAGAGACAGAGACAGAGACAGAGAGAGAGAGGGAGAGATGTCTAAGAGGACAAACCAGTTTCTCTTGATTTAACTCACTGAGCCAGCCCAGAGTACTCTCTCAGCACAGTGTCTTAAGTTTCACGAGAACTGTTTAACTATTGTCCTGCGACTGATCTAGAGCATCTATTGTATCCAGGCTCTCCCTCCCTCTCACACCCTGGAATTAGAGTCGTCGTCCCTTGTGTCACAATGACTGTCCTAGTCCTAGCAGCTGGATCCACTCATTCTCTGGGATCAGCTGGGGGCAGCATAGGGAGGTGGGAGTGGTATTGGATTAAACCCCTTGAATCAGAGCATAAACAAGCCCCTATATCAACAACCAAGCCTAGTCGACCCCTTCTGCCTATATAGCAAAGCCTCTGCTTCTGCAGGAGGAGACGTTCACTCCATACACTGATGACCAACATAAAGTCATTTCTAGCGCATCGGCAGTTCTGAATCTCCTTGAATCAATCCATGTGGTCCTTTAGCCAAAGAATTGTTTGGCAGACTGCTGTGTTGTCATGAGTTATGTGTTTACAGCTCCCCTAAATCAATTAAAAAATATCTACGTAAATACAATAGATTTACCATTTTGATGGGCTTATGCCGAAGGTCTGCATCAGTCACTGGTGTGTCCTGGTCTTTGGAGACTACACCCCTTTCAGCGAGAAGCTGCAGCAGGGCAACATTGTCTTTGGGCTGTGCCTCAACTCCAGTGCCTCCCAATAATAGGGTGTAGGTGCGGCAGTAAAGCTCTGAGGACTGCAGGAGGCGTGTGACTGGTGGTTTAAGGTGTTCCTGCTCATACTGGTCACAGTAGAAGGGGTCACGGAGCTCCGCAGGGACATTCTCTAAAATGAGACAAAAAAATGCAGAGTTAGATAAGGTCCTGAAGCAGCAGTGCTACTAGACAGTCAGGTGCAATATCAACACACAATATTTCAAGGGATATGTATAACCAGGAAGATGTTCTGAATGCCCTGAAGATAAGAGAACGTTCTCTCATTAACAGCCCCCTCTTTTCTTTAGTAAAAGGTCCTCATGAGCTGTTCTGTTCTTGCAAGCACTGAAACTTGCTTTCTGCCAGGTTCAGCAGCAGATTAAGACAACTGGTGTATACCCAAGACTGAGTACAGCAGAGCAGAGCAGAGAAAGTATCAAGGTCAGTGGGCCATGATGAGCTCAGAGGTTGGTATCTGCAGATTATAAGATGCTCTGCCACTTGTTTCCTCCCTCTTTTTAAACCTCTACATGATGTCTGTAAAGTCTGAGAAAATTGCTCTTCCAGATCTTTACACAGATGTTGCAAACCACAGTAGTAGTAATCAAAGAATATAAACTTACAGCCTTTATTATCAAAAGCACATGAGAAAACTCAGATTCTGTTTCAATACAGAGAGAGTGTTGCAAGGCAATATATATGTATGTCAGTGGTTGGCTTAGGATAGCTAAACAAACTTTCTGTAAACATTATCCCAAAAACACACACTTGACACACCCTCTGAGAACTGGTTTCTCCACATCTAGACCAAAACAGCAAACTCAATAGACTGTGTCTCTATACAAACATATAGGAATAAGCACTTGACTGTTTTAAAAAGGCCTTCAGGGGAAAATAAGTGTATAAGCTGAAATACCAGCAGTCTACCTGAAAAGAGAGTGGATAAACTAAAAGTAGTGTGTGTTGTGTTTGAGTGCCTATGATTGTGCCTTCCAGAGAAACAAAGGGGGTTATTACAAGGGAGGTGTCACTGTGTTGTTGTGTCATTATAAAGTCATGTAATGGATCCACTGACATCAGACAACAAAACGCCCAGCTTTAGAGGGTAGACAATGTGCTGTTCTCCGTCTCTCACTCTCACTCCATGATGACTATAGTTGTCAAACAATATTGTGTGAGTCACACCACATGGTCCTGTTTGTCGTGAATTTGCTCCTGTGTGCCAAAACTACAATGTCCACTTTAATGCTGTAAACACTGCGATACCATCAACCAAATTCACACCTTCCATGTAGTTACATTCATGTAAAATAAAATGATGTCTTCCCATGATGACGTGTAAAGAAAAAAGAAAACTTCCCCAGAAGGCAAAGCAGGATGCAAATGCCACAACTCAGTGCGATGAGAAAGATAGACATTAGCATAATTTCCCTAAGAGACACTCTGGCCATGAATGATGACTTTGTGTCTCAAATATATCACAGAAACAAGCTGGGCACAAATGGTAAGTTGCAAATACACACATCCTTTTCCAAAACCATGCACCTGCACACCAAACATAGTAAAGATCCTTTAACAGACACACACCTAATTTAAAAGAAACCCCATATCAAAAATAAAAAAAATAAAAATAAACGGGCAGCCACAAGCATTACTAAGCCCAAGCAAAAGTGAGGGTGATACCGCTGTAATGTTGACATCAATACACCTCCATGGAAATATAAAAGGTTAAAAACACAAGCTTCTGTGTGTTTGAATAAACTAGTGCAACAGCCTCTCTGTCACTTTCACAGGTCATGAGTGTACGGCCATATCTACTGGTTTTACTAAGAAGGCACCTATCAAATGTATGCTAAGTTTATTAACATGTAACCAGACCATCATAACTGGTAAGCAGAGAGATAACTCTGAGTGTTTCAAACAAGCCTTTTCTATCTTCAGAGGAGATTTTGACAGAGACTTAACTCATACCCCTTCAAAGAGCTCTGTGAGGTAGCTGACCCTGACCCTCTTGCAGCTTGCCTGTAGTCAGTTGAGCTGTGTTGGGCTTCTATCTATACTGACCTGCATTGCTTGATAGCCAGCTGATAAGAGGAGCCATGTGTCCTTCTATATCATTGACTGATTGCGCTAGCCTGCTGGTCATGTCATAGGCATTACCACACGTGTCTGATAGTAATCAACAGACACAAAGCAACACAAACACATCCAAACAAAGGTTGGTTAAAATCTGCCGCAGTTTAAACCAAGCTCGCTCCTTTGGGAGAAAAAGGTTAGACATGACTCTCACATTTAAGTGGAACAATCAGCTTTGGATTTCGAGAGGGTTGTCACAGTAACAGTGCACATTAAGTAGCTCTCTCTATTAATAACATGGCATAGCAGTCTGCAAAACCTGCTGGATTTGACAATCTAAACTCTCAAGCTGCTTACTGCAAACCTTCAAGTGCCATGGCAAGGAATAAATAATTTGTAAGAGCCTTGATATGCAGAGGTGTGCAAAGTGCGAGCAGGAAGTTCAAATAACAAGATTAGCCAAAGGTGTTTAAATTTTCTATCCTAAGTGATGTTTAGCCTATGTAAAACATCTATGCATACCTGCCCAAACAAAAATCCTGTTTGGTGACAATGTCTTACTAGCCTACATCTAGAAAAAATTGTTTAAAAAAAAAAAAAGAATAAACATTGTATAAAAAATGAATAACTGCATTAGGTGTGTTTTGATAAGACTTGGTTGTTGGCTACATTGGCTCTGTAGAAAACTGAGCTATAAACATTCTCATCATGTGGTGCAAAGGTTCAAACACAGATGATTATCTGCTCTCATTTTTAGAACAAAGCAGGTACTGTTTTGTTGCCCCAAAATCTGGCAGTGGTAAGAAAGGCTGTGTTAACACCCTACCCTGCATGTGACTATTAGTTCTGAGTGATATGCTAATGCCAACATAAATGTTAAAATGCCGCATCTTAAATTATTCTGAGATTGAGATGAGGAGATTGCTATTAGACCTGTCTACAATTTTAACACATTTGCAACAATAATGCATAATATATTTATCAGATGAATATATAATCTTCCAGTTACATAACTGCACTAACTGTTTGACTGTATTCATTTGTACAATTTAACTTGATCAAGCACTAAAACTGAGAAATATACAAACACTTAACAATACTCTGTGATCAATGCACCAACCCCTGACGGATCATGCACAGGAAAAAGCACACTTCAAGCACTACACAAGGAGTCACCCTATGCATTCACAGCTACACTAACAATACATATGACATCCCTAACAGCCCTGTGTACTCTGTAACACATCACTGCAGACAGTGCTCTAGTATGACATAAGCGCAGCAGCTTTAAATTGCATTAAAAGGGCCAGTGGGCACAGGAGCACATGCTATAGACAGAGTATGATTACATTATGGGTGCTTGAGAGACTAACAGGACAAAGTTGAATGACAGAGTGACAAAATATGCAGGAAGCATTCATCTTGGCAGGTACCCACCCTGCAGAAGTGTCCTCAAGTTACACACCAACTCAAAACCAGATCTTTGCACGCTGTTCTGTAGCTTACTCTGACCTTTGACCTCCATGTGTAGTGTGGCAATTGAATAGAGACAATAGTATCACATTATCTTCAAACACACTGTACAACTCAATAACTGTAGCAAAAGCTTTACTCATGTCAGTGTGTTTTATATAGCATATCAGATCTCCTCCTACCTCTTGAGTAAACACTAATAGCAAGCTAACATCCTCCTAAGGTCCTTGTCCCCTGTTTATTCAATGACTGGGAGACGATGAGTAATCATTCCAATAGGATTTCAGTATTATCCGAGCAGCTTTATGGCTAGGTGGAGCTGACGTGCTAGAGAAACACGTTTTGAAACATGCAGGTACATAGGAGGCTTGGTTATGCTTATACAAAAACAAAATCATATCACGATACCAAAGGGACTGATAATGAAACTGGGACTGGATAAGCTTAGCTATATGCTGTGTTGTACGTGCTAACTAAGTTGTTTACAGAAGGATTACAAACAAGCACAAATCATATAAGTAGTATGTACTCAAATGGAAAGCTGAAAAACAGATATATCATCCCTATGAATCAGTTTATCGGAGTTGGTTCCTCTTCTGCCTTCAAACTGGTGAATCAAGAGTTTCTGGTCTCATTCTAATGTGAAGGCACAAAACTGGTCTTAGTCAGCCTCAAATGATGCGTCATCTGTCACAGCAACTTCAACTTCAATTACACCCTCGCCTAACCACTTTTCCTCCACCTTAATGAAAAACATATTCAAATTATAAACCTAGGCATTACAAATGATAAGAAGACACTCTCTGTCAAATATCTACTATAAAATACACAAAAATACACTAATAAAAGATGTACAGACCTATATGTTGTGCAAATGAAAAAAAACTAAACAAGATAAGCGTTTTCAAAAGTACATTTTGTAATCCAACGTATATAATCCAGGATTAACTCTAACATTAACATTAATTCCAGCATTCATGTAATCATGAGATTTTTTGGTGGCTCTTAACGATTTTATTATGAAACTTCAAAAGTTTTGTTACGGGGCGGATCAAACAGTCTCTCGGGAACACCCACATTGTGTGCTGTGAAGTGCTACATTCACAGAATTTTGGAGATGGCACTATTGTCGTCCTCTCATATGGACAGCTCTGTGCCTCCTTATCTAAAGGAGACAGGAAAAGTAAGTGATGCAGCTCTTTTTTGGCATTTGGGGAACTTGACATTGTTTTAACATTATTAGGCACTTCACAACTCCAATTTAAAAGCTACAGCTCAACTCTTAACAGTCCTCTATCTGAATAAAGATTTCAGATGTCTTTGTGGTAGATGTGAACGTCCCTTTTTGTGCTGCAAAGACTCAGAGATTAAAAATGCTGTCTATTGTCATCATGAGGTTAATTGACCTAGAAGAGCTGAGAACCAGATGACCCAGTCTGGTTCCTGCTATACTGTAATCTACGTAGCTTTCTCGAAAAGGACTTGATGATGTCATCTTGACTTTGCAAAAAAAAAAAAAACAACAACCCATCAGCCCATCTCAGTGAAGCCATTAGGTTGATTAAGACAAAAGCTAGACATAAATGCAGTCCTCATATTCCTAACTTGGCATGAGGAGTGACTTTGACCAGAGGGCGTGGTTGAGGAGCACATAGAGGCTGCAGCAGCTTGGCGTGGTGGACCCGGGGGCTTGCCTAGGATTGTGTAACACACAAGTCATGTTGTTAAAGTAAAACAGAGTTCACCTCACACCCTTTCCAGCCCACACTGAGTGAAGTCTGTGATTAAAACCTTGAACATTACCCTTCAACTGTGTTTTGTATTTACATGCACATCTGAGGAATGTGAATGTGTGTAGGCTACTTTTTATTTTTTGTCTGAGTTGTCTTAAGTAAACAGCTGCCCTATCATTAGACTAGTGGTAAAATAAAGTAGAAATGAAATGAAAGGAGAAATGAATCCCCTATGAAATAGAACAGTTTCTGTGTCTTCCTTGCAAGATCTAATCCTTCCTTTATAGGACTCTAAAACAAAGAGACTCGTTATCACCTCAGGGTCAAAGCTGACGCTGTTTTAAGACGTGGCTCATGAAACCTAAGGCAAGACAACGTCTTATGATATTTATGCTCTATGCACGAAAATAATTTTCTTAGGTTTGTGTATTTCTGCATCATAGAAGCTGGGTGTTTATCTCTTTTTGGTGTTTAATGACAAAGAATATTGGAAGACAACCTGGATAAACTGTGATGGTATAACAGTCTATTCACTTACAATGATCCTGATTATGAACTGTGGAGGGAACTGCTGTCCACATTGGCTACCATAGGGCCTGTCATCCCTGAGAGTGAAGAATGGTACTGAAAATTATGTACGCCTCATGTGCCATGTCAACAGGATTAAAAACATACCCAGCAGTCTGCAGTTTGTGACTGAAGCCTGGCGGCTAGAAATACGACAAAATGGGTTAGCGTGATAAGGCCTAGGGAGGAGGCCCGGTTCTCTGACACACACACATACACACACACCTATAAAATGTGACCACCCATTGACTGAGAACAAATGACATGTGTCAGAGTCAAAAAAATGCATACAGTGCATGGTCCCCCCCTTTCATATGCTGCTCTTTGTGCTGAAAATCGCTGAGCGTTACACACACTGCAGTTAACCTACATGCATATGCTTTTCGTTGCACTGCTGAACAGAAAATAAACATTGCTGGACAACAAAAGAGATGGTGGTCATTAAACGTCTTCTCTTAATATTTCTATAACTCACCAGGCCTGCAGCCATAACTCAAACCTACCTGCATTGCCGTAGGACTTTGCCAATAGCCATCCGACACTTGCGCATATTTTTGCCCTAGTACAGTCATACAAATCCAATGGCTTTATGTCGGGGACCACAAAAGTCTTCCTCCCGGAGTCCACCATGGCGAGTCTGTTAAAAATTGGAAGCAGTGCTGGCTGGCAAAAAGAGGCTACAAAGACAAGTATAAATTATTCAACCAATCATTCTTTCAGTGGACTATCCCACACGACCAGGGCTGGGAATACGGATGTGGGTTTTTGTCGGGAAAATATCCGCCCCGGAGCTGCTTCCAAGCCAGTTAATGTCCTTTTCTGTGCAGTTATGGAGACGAAATCCCTTATGAATTACGCCTTACGACCAAACGATGCCCTGACCCGCCGGGATATTACAGCAAACCGGACTATTCCCCTCGTTTTTACCCTTCTTCGTCCGCATTGCTGTGTAGTACGCAGCTCCACTGAGAGCCCGGCCGATTGACTACCAGGTGCTCCACACTGGCATCGCTCACTCATCCCGCCGCCCAATAGGAATTGAGCTTGCGAAAATAGGGGCGGGACTTAACTGTGTGAATGCAGACAGCAGGTAGAGATGAGGTGTGCCTTGTTACAGGTGCCTCTAGTCGAAGGGGACTGTTTGATTGGTAATGCCAAATACTGAAAAGTGCTCATTATAGGAATATTTACCGTGACAATTTTATTATTTTATGCATAAACGCTGACCAGTGGTGGGGGAAGCATTTAGATCATTTTATTAGGCTCCAAGTAAAAATAGCAATGCTATAATGTAAAAAATACTATACTATATAGATTCAATTTTACTTAAGTAAAAGGAGTTTACAGTAGTCCCCCTCCATTCTGCTGATTACATTACATTTGAGGATTACTAGGATTAACAGAAAATGTAAGCAACACAATTTTACTATTTGGGTGGGTCAACCTGCACAGTATGGTTCACCCACCCCACATATATTTTATTTATTCATCCTGATAAGATATTTTCACAGGAATGAGTGGACATGTGGACATGAATTGATATCTCTGTTAAAAGTAGGCTACAATATTTCCCTATTCCTTTGTGTGCAAGTATACTGAGTAAGTTTAAATTTATTTCCGCAACTGATGCTGACCACACCTGCATAGTCTGTCATGCCATGATATTGGTAATGAACTTTCATGGCTGTTAAAACACAGAGAAAATATACATTCACATGAACTCCCCTCAGATCCAGGGTCGTTGCTCTGTAGCTAACCCTGACCTTTTTCAGATGGAAAACATTTCAGATTTTTTAAAATATATTTATATTGTTGAGATAGACATTTAGAAACCACAACTGTTATACCCTCACATTGCTTGTATTAAATATTTAGCCCCTGCAGACATGTTTTAAGATAGACAAAATGTGTAAAAAAAACAAACTAATGATTTGTGATTTTCTCACAAATGTAAAATGAGGTCTCCTCTGTCACCTTTGGTTTAAAAAAACAAAACAAAGAAAGAATATGCAAATGTTTTTCATTTCAAAAGTTGACCTGCTCAATGCAAAGATGTCTTCCTCTTCACTGAAAAGTCCATTCTCAGTGTATGTTCACTGCAGGCCTCATGTTTCCATACCATTTGTGCAACTCACTGGACCGTGATCAGCATCTGACTTAGTTGGGAGCACCGTCCACACATGAAAACAAATCTCAAGAGTGCCTCATCACATGATGTTGCTCAAAGAGCTCTCCAAGCATCCATCTGTAGTAACTTTGTAAGAGGATTACCTCTCAGCTATTTTAATCTAATTATTCGACAATTTCTCCCCAGTCAGTACTTTTCCCAGTCTTTTGTCAATTTAACCCTTCTGATGGGGTGGCAACCATGAAAAAGCACAAGGCCTTTCCATCAACACTGAAGTAGATCTAAAGAATATCTGAACAATATTTATTCAGTCTTGACATTCATTCTCTAGCACACATGAATGATTGGAGAATTTTTTTCAGTGTGTTTAGTGAAGTCTGACTTAAAGGTTAGGAGTTTTGCAAGACATTCACATACAGGGAACATTACACCAACAATCTGACACTTGAATGCTTTTCTTCCAGATCAATGATATCCTCCTTTTAAAACCAACTTCTCCCCAACTGCACTATTTTCTAGGGCAGCCCTTCCTGTCAGATTAAAGCCACAGCATTTAATGAGTGTAAATACATTTTTATCATAACTACCTTTTCAGACAATGGAGAGTAGTTTGCAAAGGTTCAAAGAGCCCAGCTTCTCAGTGCAGGAATTACTGGTGCACCAGATGCAAACACTGGAAACTGACGTAAAAAAAAAAAAAAATACTGCAATGCTGTAGTGTTTATAATTTCATACAGTCGGTTTATTATATTCAATCTACAACTCTTCCAGTGTACTTGTGCAGTACATGTACAACTAAAGAATGATTTTAATACTTGCAAAGGGACATTAAGAAATATCAAAAGCAAAAGGTTTTTCAGGAAACCCAACAGTTAGTCATCCTCAAGTCAACAATGTGAGGTCTGAGTACTCCACTTACAAATGAATGCTCCCTGTTGAAAAATCTATGCTCCTCCCACGTTTTCTGAAACAGAGCTTCCTGTCAAAGAAAGATCTCTGCATTTATTAGGTGTGAACAAGTGTTTTCCCTGTTAACACCTGCTTTTAGAAGAATGAAACAAAGTCAAACTACGCCTGACTTGAGTTATTATCATGTAACCAGAAGAAGAATGCTAAATCACTCTATTATGTTCAGTTTAGTACTTGAGAAAGACTGACACCATGTGGCCAATACTGACAAGTTCATATCTTTATATACTGTTCTACAAAAATATATGGAAAGTACAAATGTTGCAATTCTGACGGTTTCCTCGTGTTAAGTACAGGTCAAAGTCTATTAATGTAAAGTGGATGCATTTAAGCATTTGCACTATTGAATTACATTTTTTTGTGATTACAAGAAAAATCAGAGGACTGCATCTTTGAAATAGTCAGCAAGTGGCCTTGCTAGGCATCTTTCAGTCATCTTTGAGCCCTCCATACACAGCTGTGGGGACACTCTTCTGTTCAAGCTGCACCTCTGTAAAGGCCAAGAGGAGAAAATAATTAGCACAATATTTTTAATGAATAAAATCTGCCTGCATTAATGTTTAAACTAACATCACATTTTCTGTTTTATTGCTGTTGCAAGGCCTGCAGTATCACTCACCCTCTGGACCTTGGTCTTCATCATCTTCATCATCATCATCAATGTCAATCTCATCAGGATTAGCTTGTTTGGAAAGTTCAGCCAACTCACTGCGAGAGGTGTCACTCCTGTATAAGCACATGCAGATAATAAGACACACATACGCACACATTTTCCAATTTTATTAGTGGAACTCCACGGCTAATTGTTTCTAGAGCAAAAAATGACAACAGACCTGACAAAGAGAATCTTTTCTTTTGGTTTGGGTTTATCCTGCTCTGCCTCTGCAGCAAGCTGCTGTGCTTTCTGCTCCAGCATCTTCATGTCATCAATTCCCAACTGGCCTGGAGCAAGATCTGACACTGGAAACAAACACCAATAGTTACAACAAATACAAATAACAAATAGAGAAACATTAGTAAACCATATTTGTGCATTACTTCTTGTGCTGTTGCATGACATTACCTAGGCAATAGCTTAACGGGGACATGTGTGGCTTCCATATCCATATAATGTTTATACATTCTACTAAAGACACCATATTGCCCATTGGTGTATTTTTGTTCCTAAGTGAGGATGGAAAATATTTGCCTGAAGCTAATGAGTTAATGAAAGCTCTCTCACCAGTGCCTGTAGAGCTTGTTGTGGCCTTCATCATCTGAGAGGACATGAAATTGACCTGGGTGTTGTATGTAGCCTGGACACTGCGCTTGATCCTCAGCATTTCTCTAATAGTGTCCTCATTTCCATGGCGGATCTCAAATTCTTTCCAAGTCTGCCAGAATTCAGCTGTCACCTAAGAAAGAAAATTCATAAATATGTCAGATACATTTGTGTGTGAAATGCGTGCTGATTGATGAAAATGCACAATTCTGACACTTTATCGAGACAACAGCAATGGCAGGAGGTAGTTTATCTCACCCTGGGGTCACAGATCTGGGAGCAGTAGGAGTAGATGGCTCTGCCCCGATCAATCTCACCCAATTTACTCTCCATGTCAGCAAATCGCAGGCACATGTCCCTTGCATGTTCATCAGGAAGGACCTTTGTAAGTACAAAAAGGTATATTTCAGATTTTAGTTATTTCAATAACATGTAGTACAAATGACCATAATGCATACATCATTTGAAGGTCAAAAACAAAATATGTCTGTTAGAATGAGTCTTGAAACAGTTTCAGGTATGAGAAAAAGCTCTGATTGAGTCAGCATCATGTTGAGCCAGGGAGAAAAATACTGAAAAAAAAAAATAACACTAACACTAAATGGCTTTTTAGCACTACCCCACAGCAAAAACTGTCTGTTATTTGGATCAGTCAATGTTAATAAAAGGATTTGTGTTGGTAGTCAGGCAGATTGTTCTATTAAAAAGGTATCACATAGGTATGACTGTTATTTTTCTCAAGTACATGTCGGGATGTATGCAATATATAAGCTTACATTGTTTCAGTGTAATATAAACTTGTCTTATCATAATACCACCATGTACCTCAATAGCCTTCTGGTAAATGGCTCTGGTATATGTCACTCCATATATTTCAGCTGCTCTCTTGATGTAGATATTGAACATGTGATGTCTCTCCTGAGTTTCCACAGCTTCTGTCGCTCTCTCATATACAGCCATGGCATGTCGTGCCAATCCATACTCCTCCTCCAATTTGGCATACAACAGGTAAATGGCTGGAAAGCAAAGCACAATAAAATTCAGTACATTTGATCTTAAAGATTAGTGGGAACGATTTGGAATATATTCAAGTTAATGAAACTCTTAACTACTTACTCTTGGCAAACTTGGCAGGACAGCCATCCAGGGCTTGTTCAAATAAATCTCTGGCTCTCTCCAGCTTCTTGCCCCCATAACGATCAATAAACTTGGTTAGGTAAGTGTTCCATATGTCGTAAACATTTGGCCACCTGAAGAGAGCGATGCCACGCTCATATGCCTAGAAAGATTTGAAAGATATTGATGGAGAGATTAAAGAATTGTTTAAATAGGCACTGCCTTGAGCAAGGAAATAATAAATACTGACATTAAATGTTTAGTTATTCAAGTGGAATATTATTACTTTGAAGCTTTCCTCAAAATAGTTGTGCTCTTCAAGGAACATGGCATAATTGATGATGATCTGTGGTGTGGCAATGCGGAGGTCAATGATGCGGTCATAGACTGCTTTTGTAGACTGAGGAGGAAAAAAAAGAAAAAAAGAATTATACTAAACATCTACCGCCTGCAAAGAGAAATGATTATTCTGATTTTAAAGACATGCACATGGTGGAAAAAGAGTACATATATGAGCATTTGCCATGTCATTTATACATACCGCATATCTTTGGTTTATATGCACAAGCAAGCAAAACACACAGACATACAATGAACATACCTGGAAAGTGCCAAGACTCTCCTCTAAATCTGCCAGCATAGACCAGACCTTCAAGGACTTGTAGACTCTGTTTTGGACTGGCTCAGATGCATCGAAGTACTCTGCTTTCTTGGATGGGATGGCTGTAGCTTTCTATGTTCAAATGATTCAAATAATGTTTGGCTTTCAACAGTTTCCACAAAACACTCATGAACAAAGAAATAAGTAGTCTTTTATATTATATTATATATATTTTACATTTCAAGATTTCTAAACAGGTGGTTCTGCCAAGAATGTGTTTTGTTACCTAACAGGTGAAGCTTGAAAATTATGAAAACAAATCTCAACAGTGAATATGCTTTGTACAAAATGTTTGCCAATGTTGTATTTTCCCACAGCTGTGATAATAAATGTAGATGTGATACAAGCATCTCACCCTGAGTATGCGCAGTGCCTGTTCATAGTTTTCGTGTCGCAGCTCCATCTCTCCATATTCACACCACACTGTGGCAAGGTCATCCACCTGCTTGTAGTTCACCTTGGTGGCCTTCTCAAAGATAGTCCTTGCCTGATTGACAAGCAGCAATTTTAAGACATCAAAAACATAAAAACACATTCATGAAATGGATGTATGCATTACTGCTAAAGAAAGATCTAAGTGGCTTACGTCATCCAGCTGCTCATTTTCTTCGTAGAATTTAGCAAAAGAAACCCAGAGAGAGTGAGGCTTTCCTGTGGCCTTCATTGGATCCACAGTCTGTACTGCCTCAGTGTATGTGTTGATGATCTGTAAGAGATATAGTGAGCATGTACAAATTAGTAATGCACTACATAAATCAAGTTTTACAAAAACCGAAAACATAAAGAAACAAACAGAGGGCCAAAAACTCACCTGCCGTGGATTTCCCTCATACAGTTTTACCCTCTTGTGCCACTCATGGACATTATGAGGGTTCTGCCGCAGAAGTACACTGTTCAACAGGAGAGGCCGCCGTGCTATCAGCTGCTCAAAGCGGGCCAGCCTAAGCTCCAGGTCGATGTCCTCTGAAAGGTGAAGGACAAAGAATAAGGCATGTGTGACAAAGAGAATTGAAAACAAAGCACATGTTCCATTTGACTGAATCTGCACAAACCATCTTCATCCTGCCCCATCTCAGCGGTGGTCTCCATCTTGGCAGCGATCATGCTCTCCTCAAACTGGGCGTAACTATCAAACACTTGTGTGAAATCCCTTACTGTTACCACAGTTAGGATCGCCTCCTCATATACATCACGGGCCTAACAAAGACAAGACACATTCAAAAAGTAAGTACACCCTCTAATTCTTATGTTAGAAAGTATGTACTAGTGGTCACTCAAAGAACTAGTGAAGCTGCACTAGAAGCAGTCTACTCACAGTGTTGACCTTTCAGAACAAAAAATATTGCAGCAAGATGTTTCAATGTCTCGCTTCACTGCGCCAAAAACTGCATGACCATCTCAACACGTTCTTGTTATTTCACGCATGTAGAAAGGTACTGCACTGGTTTCAGATACAGGATGTGTTATTGGTTTAAAAACAGAGCCATAGACTATGTATAGAAGTCATGAGTTTTAATTGTAGAGACTTCATTGAACAAAATAATATTGAAAGCAAAAAGTCTCAAAACAACTGCTTCATATCAATTCAGTGCTTCAGTAAACTTTTTTTGCCCAATCACTACATGAAAACAGTATTTTGTGTAGTTTCTCTTTGATGTAGTCAGGCAGTCAAGCTGGCATACAGTAAAAGTACAGCAATGTAGTTGAACTATTTAGTTTAGAGCAGTGAAGCCCTTTGGATAAATCACTTTCTATATGTTAAGAGGTTTATGATGTGTATAAACATGGAAGATATTCAGAGAAAGAGCACCTTTTCAAAGTGACCACTCCTGATGTAATAGTCAGCCAAGGAGCACCAAAGTTTGCCAAGCTGGTCTGTAAAGCGAGTGAGGCCTCCCCGGATGATGGCTCCTACATTCAGAGAGGTCACCTTATCGGGGTTCTGTGAGATCAGGTCGCACAACTCATGCCACAGCTGTCACAAGAGAAGAAAAAAAAAGTTAATTTTTATGTTGCAGCTTGGAAAACAAGTTACATCTTAGCAAATGAGAAGAAAATCTTACTTGGTAGTTGGACTTGCCCTCTTTGGACACAAAGCTTTCATCATTGACAACAGCTGCAAGCCGCACAGCTGCTTCATCCAAGCGGCCAACAGACCGTAAGTAGTCGATGTATTCCTCTGCATTCTCTGGAGAAAGCTACATGGTAAAATGAGCATATGACATATTTTAAGGACTTTTTTCACAAAGTAGGGAAATATTTACCTAGTAATAACACCATGATCTATTGACAGCTATCCTGTTAAATAGTAATTTCATCTATGAATCTAGCTGTATGAATATCACATTTTAAGATATATGTTTTGCTCACTGTTCATCGATCTCTATACAGTACACTAATGAAGCCTCTTGGATGAAATATCCTTAGGAATAAAACAGCAAATCCAGTGACTTTTGATGAAATGTTCCTGCATGGCTGAGAATCATTTACAACAAATAATCAAACCTATCACAACAAACAGTGACAAAGTACCACACCAAATCCAGTTTAATATGTTGTCATTGAGAAAGGGGGTGTGTACATATACTGTCATCATCAATGTAAACAGAAACCTTCTTAATTGAGATTGTTAAAGCTGCAGTTGGTAAGTCTTATAAAAGTAACCTTTTGTCATATTTAGAGAAAGTAGAGAAAGTAATGGAGCAGCAACAACCACCGTGCGCACGTGGTTGTGTGCCATCACGCGCACGTCAGCCTACTCTGGGGGAGGGACTTTGGAGGCAGGGCAGGAGTGCAGCGGAGAGGGAGGGGGAGGGATCTGAAAGTTGTACTTATTCAAATTTGATGCTAAGTCCTCTCTCTCTCCTCAAAGTTACCAACTGCAGCTTTAATGACAGCTGCTGTACAGGACTGAGTTATGTACAATACCCTCACCTTAAGGTACCTGCGGTACACTCGTATGGCTGTCTCAGGCAGGGGCAGGTTACGAACAAAGCGGAGATACAAAGGCCAGATACGTGGGTGCTGAGTGACGGGAAGAGCTCTGAGTGCACGGTCAAATGTTCGTCTGCTTCTTGTTATCTTACATTGAGATACAAGGAACTGGCAGTAATCAAGCCATATTCTGGGCATCTAGAATGAAGAAAAATAGATAATTAATGTAAGCACAGCTTACACAAGGTTATTTTGTATCATAAAGAGGTAAAGTATGGACTTATAACATTAGTATCACCTTATGCATGAACACCAATGCCCTTTCGTGGCAATTATTGACCTCTTCATAAACTGGTTCAGTGATACATTTTCCTTTGACTTGTTTTCTTCTCTCTCTCAGGTAATTGTACCATAGCTTATAGCTGCAGGAAGGGGGAAATAAAGATTAAAATAGTTAGACTATGAGCAAGTATGTTTCACAAAGTCCATCTTGACAGTTACACAGACATGACATTAATAAAAGCCACTGTATTTATCCAATAAGGCACAATGCTGCTAGTAAGATATTTTGACCAGTGATGAATGATGGTTATCATGACAGTTGCAGTACAATGTCAAATGCTCTCAGTGTAGTGTTAGTTACCTTCCCGGAAGCTCTTTCAGAGCCCGTTCATATATCATATTGAGGGTGGATTTGGATCCATTCTGTTTGAATTCAATGTACCGCATCCAGCACTTGACTGAGTATGGGTTTCTGATAATCTCCTCCTCGTAGGGCAGATCATCGTTCTCCTAACAGAGCAAGAAATCACAACATGTAACTTAAAGCATAAGTATAACAAGATTAAAGGATATGTTCACAGTTTTTCTGATGATCATTTCTCTTGTTAATACTGGACAATTAAAGATCCCCCTTAGATATGCTTTCTGTGTACGTTATGGGGGGCAAAATCTACAATTTGTCCAAACTATAAGGTGATGCAAAAATGCAATTAAAAGTCTGAAGCTTATATGAGAGCATTCGTGTAGTGGAAATCCCCTCTCCCTGTTTTCTGGGACTTAAGCACTAAAAAGAATGTCATGTTAAAAGTCATCATGTCATGTTGTCGTAATTTACATCTTTGTTTATAATGAAGTGATTGCATTTGACTCAGCTTTTCTAAATCAGATATTTTTGGCCGTAATAATTACGTAAAAATTCCTCGAAGGACTTGAAATATTGTAAATCTGTCTCATAACTTATAAGCAACACCAATATTGGAGCCGCAACGTCACAGTAACGTTAACGCATTTTCTTCCGTACATGCAAATGTTACTAAATGAATTGACCGTAACTATTGGGAAATTCAGAAGTTAGGTAGGTATGTGAAAATTCAGGAACCAAGCCTAACTGACGACAATCCCTACTCTCTTGATCAGTTGCTTAGAAATCATGACAGAATATCTTCAACAACGATACACCAAGCTAGCACTGCAACACAGTTAGCTTAACTTAGCTAGATAACGAACTAGATAGCATTTAACTGTATGATTATGGAAAGGCAAGCTTACAAATATAACATCCGTTTTTCCGTTTAGCGAAGGCATTTTTTTTTCTCGAGAAACTGCCTGATCCAAAATAATTAGTAGTAATAACTTTAGCTAACGCTAGCTTGCAGACTTCTCAAAGCGTGTGGTGTAGTCCACAATGGTACTTCCGCCTTCTTCTTCTTCGTTTCTTGCTACATGGCGGTTAGAAAGAATAGCTTTAAGGCGCATTACCGCCACCTTCGGGATCAGAGCGGTTACTACTATATATTACTTTTCTTTTTTTTTCTTTCTTTTTTTACCGTTTTTCTAGTGTTTTTTCTTTCTTTCTTTTTTGTGACGTTGTGAATATTTTCAGGAATCAGAAACAGCAGAAAGAAAGATGGGACATGGTGGAAGGAATGAAGAGATTGGTGCTAACAGGAGCTGGTGGTTTTCTTTTTTAGGAGAACAAGACTGATATGGACAAACACTGTGGGAGTTAACGGAAGCCGGAAGATGGCAGTAATGCAACACAAATGATGCAAGTTGTCGTGAAAATCCAGAGTAGAAGAAGAAACCCCGGAAGAGCCGTTGTTTACATTTCAGCAAGTATTACAGTAGAAAGCGAAAGGTAGGCAGGTGGAGAATGTCAGCCATTAGGATGATGTCTAAGTTTTTGTAAACCACCTCCACCTTATTTTGAAGTAGAGCCTGACACGGAGTGAATTTTAACTCCTGCCTTTGGCTACTTTGACTCAGTAGTAGGTTTAGCTAGCTGAGTGGAGGAAACATGATGCAGACGAAGCCACACAAAAGTCCAGCATGGAAACACTTTATGAAAGAAAATAATAATCTTGTCGGTTGCGTCAGTTGGAACAGAGAAGAGCTATCGTGGTTTCACGAGTTGCAAACTCATGTGAAAATAGCATCCAGAAACTAAGCAAAAAGAGAAACAAAAAACAAACACAGTACAGATAAAGCAGTAATTAATAGAAATATACATACACATTTAAAACATATAATACATGGTAAGGTAGATACAATATTTATTATGGTTGTACATAGCACACTATATTGTGATTTGAATTCATTTATAGGAGAGCACACCGTTTTAGTGTTTCCATGTAAGTCAGAAATGGCTGCCATGCCTTATAAAATGTATCTACAGAGCCACCCGGCACATATTATATTTTCTCCAAGTGTATGAACTTCATAAGTTCACCGACCCTGTTAACGTGTGTGAGGGAGGCCTCCTGTTTCCATTTCATTAGTATGAGGAGTATTGCGATCAAGGAAGTGAAAGCAACAGCATTCGAGTAGTGTTTGGGAATGAGCATGTCCCCTGGTACCACACCAAAAAATAGCAATCAAAGGGGATAGTGTAAATTTACTTCCAAAAACTTCTGCGAATGTTTTCAATACAGATGTCCAGTAGTCATGAAGGTTTGGACATGTCCAAAAATTATTTATACTGGGAAACTGTTGCTGATTTACATCTATTGCATAAGGATCCTTGTTTAGATGCAGGCAGTGTAAACTTTAAACTGCAGGAGCCCGTGTCTATCACAAATTGAGGAAGAATGGATTGTCATTAACAATCTGTTATATCAGATGCCAAATCATCTTCCCACTGGGACTTAATAATGGAAAGAGAAGGAGAGCATAAGGTTGATAACATATATCACTTTGATTGCTCTGCTATTATGCACATTTATGCAAAGAATGCTATCTAGAGTTGTTTCAGTAAAAAAAAAAGAGTTTTTAACATGTTACTGAATACATACAGTATATCGCCTTTTTTAACTCTTTGATTTATTTATTTATTTTTAAATTTAGGAAATAAATCAAGACATGAGCTTAAATTGTGTCACAGTACCAATTAAGACCATGCCAGACTTTTGAATTTTTTCATAAAATATCTTTATTTTATATTCTAAAATCTACATAAGCTAATGAAACATTCTCAGATGATGCCAGGATGGACTCATTAGGTACATGTCTGCTTTTTCAAAGATTCAACATCCTCAACATTTTACACACAGCAAGAAAACCTTGACATTAAATTGCATGCTGTGTAGCTTTTTTAAACATTAAATTCGTATTACACAGTCAAATATAACTAAGCTAAGATATAATAAATCTGAATATTACAAATTTCTTTTTAAATGTCTAAATTTAGACTTTTTGCATTTAGGTTATCACTTCATTGAATGAGACATATTGTGAACCATTTCAGGTAGTACTGTGACAGAGGAGATATCCAGAGTAGGGCTGGGCGATATGGCTGAAAACTATCACAATAAAAGTGTTTCATATCAGTTGATTTCAATAATTATTGATTTTCTTATGATCTATTTAGAAATAAGGACCAGGGGGACAACATATTCAGTTTAAATACTTTTATTGTAAACTTAACCTTCCTCTGATTTTAATCACCTCAGTTATCAATCAAGGCAGACTGGGAAAATAAATGTCAACACAACCATGAAAAACACTCAAATAATAAATGTACACAAAAGTCTGAATGAAAATTAAACACTTAACAATGATCTCTTCACATTAAGGTGCAAAAGTAAACATTAAAGAAACGCTTAATAATGGTGCATAATTGTAAACATGAAAATGAAAGTAAAGCTGAGGTACAGTAAGGCTGGATGATACAGATAAACTATAAATATCACGATATATTTGACCAAATACCTCAGTGTCGATATTGCAACAATATTGTAGGGATGACTATTGGTACTGTCACAAAATATTTACACAATGAGATTTTTGATAGATAATCATCACTACTTTGGATATAATGACAAAGTGGGTAAAGGTTAATAATAGAGCATCTGGAACAGTTTGGTAAGTTCAGAAAATGACATCATTTTACTGTAATGCAACCTTTAAAACCAGGAAAAGAAACACTTATGCTGTATCACAATATTACGATATCCAAATTCTAAGACGTTATCCACTCTCATATCACAATATCGATATAATATTGATATACTGCCCAGCCCTAATTCAAAGAATTATTCACACCTTCCAGTACACTAGCACTTAGCACAATAATGCAATTAGTAATTCTTTGAAATCTGACATTTCTCTTCTTGAAAATAGTTTTCAGCCTGTAATGTAATCTGTGATCTATTCCCCTTTGATCTGGTGGCATGGTGTTCTTCACTATGTACAGTAAGGAGCAAGCACTAGTGATTTTTTTGGCAGCTGAAACCATGGTTCACTTGATGAGGGCAGCAGAGATAAGTCATGGATGGTGCAAAGTAAGGTAAGGTGACAGGCTACATATTATAGTTTTTGATAACTACAGTCAGTCTTTGAGTACTGAGTGAATCATTTACTCCCACGGTGTGCCCAATTTCTTTGTTCTCTAGGACACCTGGTTCTGGCAGCGATCGTCCTGGATAAACGCTGGCTCAAGGATGTTAAGACATTTATCATCTTTAAGTAAGATAAGATTTTTACAGGACAAATTCATTAACTTATTTAATGTATACCTGTTTGTTATGGCAGTAACTGATGCAATGTCTGTCTATATACAGCACACCATAGGACCTGAAAGTGTTTCAAAACCACATACTCATATATGCTGGAAAACTCTTTGCATACAGACCACAGGTGTATGAGGTGTGCACTCTTCATGTAGCAATTTGCTACAACCATTGGCCTGCCGCACAGCACTGTGAGGGCAACAAAATGTGAGTGATGTCATGAATGCCATCAATTTCTAATCTGGAATTGTAATTTCTGTTCCTTCAATATAAGATGCATGCATAACTGACTAATATTACAAACATATCTCATATTTAAAAATGTGGAATGAGAGGACAAAGGGGTTAAGAAACAAATAATTCATCAATATGAAATTGTACATTCCATGTTGTCACAGCAACAAAACTGCATTAAGAGGACCAAAACATTGAAATAAAAATATTTTAAAAGTATGCAAACTTTGCATTTTCAGTTGAACAAACAAAATGTGCACTTTTCGTTCTTTCTTTCTTTCTCTCACCAGCAGATGTCAAAATGCCAAACAAATATAAATATTAATCAGGCTGTCTGGAATTCAACATTTCCTAAGAATAATATGAAAAATTGCCAGTGCAAATCAGGGTTAAGTATGCATGTCTCATGTAAATATTTTAAAAGCAAAGGGAAACATTTGAGGCTTGAGACACAGTAAAGAATGCCATAATTTAATTGTTCCGATATTCACTTAAATTTCATGTTCACGCAGTACCTACTTCAAAACAGAGATAACTGTATTTATGTGAGTAAAAGATGCTAAAATGTAATATGAAGTTTAAATGGTTGTAAAATCAGTTTTAAAGTTAAAAGGTTGCAAAGTTATAAATGTAAAAACAATGTTTAAATTTTAATTGTGTTTATATCAACATTATTGAGAGGCACTTGAACAGCTGTCAATTATTTTTAGGGTTATGAATGTAATTTTATTTCTGAGCCAATACCAGTAATGTCACAAAACCAAAGTCACATAGCTTTTCAAGGACATTGGCTTTCCATAATAGCAACAACATCCTTAGAATTAAATAAAGATCTTTGATATCTGAGTGCAACTTAATATAGGCCTTATCTCACCCGGGTTGGCAAATGTTTCTCTGGACCTTCTAAGGGAAAGGTGTAATATCATTTGAACTTCATGGAAAATGCCTTACATGCAATTTTATTGGAGGAATATGAGATGTGCCACTGTCTTGCAACTTTATACCAGCGCCACTTGGATGCTCCTCCAAAATGATGTTCCATTCCTGGCTCGGTATTGCAAGGATTAGTAGAGACCACCTCATAATATAAAATGATTAAATACAAGTAATTCATAACCTTAACTTAATGGAGTAAATTATTTATTGAAGCTATTTAGTGGTTCAAAAACGTATATATTATATAACGTATATAAAAGTGTATATTCCAGAAAATCTGTTTTTTGGGACAGACTTACTTTAAAAATCATCATGACAAGTTTTATGAGAAAAATTATTGCTAAGTTGAATTTATCTCTATAAATCATGTAGCATGATATTTCTAATGTCATACTGTTAGGGTTTTAAAGTTACAATATCATTGTAATCAATACTATGGCCCTGAAAGTAAATTTTATTGTATTTCAAATACCTGAAATATAGTCAAGCTCTGACACTCAATACCAATGACATTTAGAGTACAACTCACCGAGCCTTTATGGGTTCAAAATTGGCAGTCAACTCTTTAAGAGATGATATAAATATGTATTTGTCATTGTTATTTTCCTCCTTCTTTTCACTTTTAGTTTTACCAAATTCAGATTTTTGCCTAATTGTTGAATGTAGAATTTTGATTTAATGCTATTTTTACAGTTCAGCAATGACTTATTGTCACTTATTATCATCTAATGTCAACAGTTGGGTCTCATGATGAGAGGAATACATGACCAAATCGGGTGGTAGACTGCTGCTGACCAAGCAGTACCAGCCTGTATAAAAGCAGCAGCTTCAGGCTCTCCTGAGAACTGACAGGCATCTCACGCAGGTTAGTGCTTTCCATTTGCTTATGCTCATCTTACTTGCTTTGACTTCAAATGAAATTAAACATGAATGTCACATTTTGTTGTCATGTTGTCAGTGTCAAACTGGGGGGATAATATCATTAATCAAAGATGTTTCATTTTAATGTGGGGCAAGAGGCATTTTTTGTCAACTGCTCTTAATAGCTGGTTTAGAGAGGTTCAGTAGCAAAAATGTGAATAAGATTAGTCTTTTAACAATCAAAATATTTTGAAATATCTAGAGAGACTACAATAATCGTCATCATAGTGGTGTAGGTACTCATATAACAGAAGTAACTGTAAACATTTATGGACCCATTAAAGTTTTCATCATTGGCTTAAATGTATTTAGTGTGAATAATGTTTACTGATATAAGCACAAGGCAGTAGGAAATATTCTAATTTTTGAGTGCTGTGCAATAACCATCCTTGTCTTTCTTTTATAGTATCCTTACACAACAACAAATACTGTGCTGCTCACTTCGGATAAACTGAGGTAAGATGTCAGAAACAACACAAGATCCATAACATAATATACAGACACTACATGCAAATCATTTAAACTATATCAAAATTAAATATATTGAACATAACTCAAATTCCTGTTTTCAGTCCCCACTAAAGTGCCATCATGAGCACAGACGCAGAGATGGAGGCCTATGGCCCAGCATCCATTTACCTCCGTAAGCCAGAGAAGGAGAGGATTGAAGCTCAGGCAGCTCCATTTGATGCCAAATCTGCCTTCTTTGTGACTGTTCCTGATGAAATGTATGTCAAGGGTAAACTCACCAAAAGGGAGGGTGGCAAAGCCACTGTTGAGACACTTGCAGGACAGGTAGGTGAATGAATACTTTATTTGGAACACTTGAAATACAGTCCTTTTAAAACCTTGATAGACTTTTTACACCAATTGTCATGAGACCATGACAGTGAAAGAGGATGATATTCATGCCCTAAATATAATTTAAAACATTCTCCTGATAAAATGTGTATTTTTTACTTCACTTCCCATTCAGACTATCACTGTGAAGGAGGATGAAATCCATCCCATGAACCCTCCAAAGTATGATAAAATTGAGGACATGGCCATGATGACCCACCTCAACGAGCCTGCTGTGTTGTATAACCTCAAAGAGCGTTTTGCATCATGGATGATCTACGTGAGTGTTTAACTTAAACATAAATCAGAGTGAATAAAAACTCTGATCTATGTGTTAATAGACAAACTTTACTTACATAAACAAACTTTTAACAGTATTGTTTTCTTTTTTCTACAGTCATTAGATGAAACTTAAGTTTAAATATTCAAATGGAGAGGCAATGTGTTTAATGAAGTTTAGAGTGAATTCTCTTCCCTTTTCAGACCTACTCCGGCCTTTTCTGCGTCGTCGTGAATCCCTACAAGTGGCTTCCTGTGTACGATTCTCAGGTTGTGGGAGCATACAGAGGCAAAAAGAGGATTGAGGCACCACCCCACATCTTCTCCATCTCTGACAATGCCTATCAGTTCATGCTCACTGGTAATATATTTTTATGATACACAAAACGAGATGCAGCAGATATTACATAAAATATAACTATTTGTACCTATTTGCATTTGTATTGTATTGAGCATTTGTTCATTTCAGATCGTGAGAACCAGTCTATCCTGATTACGTGAGTAATATACAATTAACTGAATAACTATAGAGGACATTTACAGATATGGACAAAAACAAAAACACTCAAGGTATCTTTCATTTCTCCAAGTGGAGAGTCCGGTGCAGGAAAGACTGTCAATACCAAGCGCGTCATCCAGTACTTTGCAACAATTGCAGTGACTGGAGGTAAAAAAGCAGAGACTAGCAAGATACAGGTAAAATTGGTTGTCTGCTAATGAAATTTTGTCACAGTTGATTGTTGTTTTTTTATATAGCTTAGTAATCATTCTATGTAGGGTTCACTGGAAGATCAAATCATTGCAGCCAACCCTCTGCTGGAGGCCTATGGTAATGCCAAGACTGTGAGGAATGACAACTCCTCTCGTTTTGTAAGTGATAAACGGGTCAAAAATATACTTCAAAGAATCCTACTGGGCTGCATATCTTGCTAATGTTAAGAATCCTGTGAATGTAAATATGATATGTCCAGGGTAAATTCATCAGAATTCACTTTGGAACCACTGGCAAACTGTCCTCAGCTGATATTGAAACATGTAAGTAATTTTTGCATTTCGTGCAGGGACCTTTGTTTGTATTTACACTTAAGTATGACTCTTGGTTTGAGAAGGTTTAATACATAATTATTTTCCATTGTATGATATTATGTATGCAATATACTGTAATCTGACCTTGATTTGTTTTTGTTTTTCGTAGATCTGCTGGAGAAGTCCCGTGTAACCTTCCAGCTGTCTGCTGAGAGGAGCTACCACATCTTCTATCAGCTGATGACTGGCCACCAACCAGCGCTCCTGGGTATGTTACTTTGTGAATTTGACACTGAAACTTAAATAATGCCAGAGACAAGACCAAGCAATGATGTGTATTTTACTGTGCTCCTATAGAGGCTCTTCTGATCACCACCAACCCCTATGACTACCATATGATCAGTCAGGGTGAAGTGACTGTGAAGAGCATTGATGATGTGGAGGAGTTCATTGCAACAGATGTAAGAAAACATTTTAGCTAAGTATATCTTGCATGCTTAATGAAACCAAGAAGTAGTTTCAAATAACAATAACTCTTCTTCATGTACAATGTAGACTGCTATTGACATTTTGGGCTTCACTGCTGAGGAGAAGCAGGGCATCTACAAGCTGACTGGTGCTGTGATGCATCATGGTAACATGAAATTCAAGCAGAAGCAGCGTGAGGAGCAGGCTGAACCTGATGGCACTGAGGGTAACTCGGATAATGATATCTTGAAATGAATATACCAAGGATTTCAGTATAATGTACAATGCTACACATATCCTAGTTCACAGATGGCTAACAGTTTGTTTTTCCATCAGTGGCTGATAAAATCGCCTACCTCCTGGGCCTGAACTCAGCTGATATGTTGAAAGCTCTGTGCTACCCCAGAGTTAAAGTCGGAAATGAGATGGTCACCAAAGGTCAGACTGTGCCACAGGTAAGATAATAATTGATAATTGAAAATTAAAATGGCAATATTTCCATTTTTACATGAAAATATGATTCTGAAAAATGATCATTATAAAATATTTATTTCTAGGTCAACAATGCTGTCAGTGCTCTTTGTAAGTCTGTCTATGAGAAAATGTTCTTGTGGATGGTCATCCGTATCAATGAGATGCTGGACACAAAGCAGCCAAGACAGTTCTTCATTGGAGTGTTGGATATCGCTGGATTTGAGATCTTTGATGTGAGTGATCTGAAGAATGTTTGAGTTGCATCATATCAACAGTGTTTTTATATGACAGGTTATATCATCATGATTACAGTTCAACAGCTTGGAGCAACTCTGCATCAACTTCACCAATGAGAAACTGCAACAGTTCTTCAACCACCACATGTTTGTCCTGGAGCAAGAGGAGTACAAGAAAGAAGGCATTGAATGGGAGTTCATTGACTTTGGTATGGACTTGGCTGCCTGCATTGAGCTTATTGAGAAGGTCAGTCAATCAAGACAAAGTGATTTATTGAATCATGTGCAAATGTTTGCTCCTACTGTTTAATTTTTATTGTGATTTTTTTTTCCGTCAGCCAATGGGCATTTTCTCCATCCTTGAAGAGGAGTGCATGTTCCCCAAGGCCTCTGACACAACTTTCAAGAACAAGCTGCATGATCAACATCTTGGCAAGACCAAGGCCTTTGAGAAGCCAAAGCCTAAAAAGGGTGCGCCTGAGGCTCACTTCTCCCTGGTTCACTATGCTGGTACAGTGGACTACAATATCAATGGCTGGTTGGACAAGAACAAGGACCCCCTGAATGACTCGGTTGTCCAGCTCTATCAGAAGTCCTCCAACAAACTTCTGTGCTTCCTGTATGCAAAACATGGTGGGGGTGAAGGTAAGAAATAAGCCTGAGCAGAATGATCAGAAACTCTGAGCAACAGAGCAGTGGTGTCAAGTGAACAACATGGTCCAGACTGCTCTCTTGACTTTGGCTAGTAGCAGCTTAATCTGTAGCAATTAATGATGTTATATAACATGCAGTGAGTTGTGATGTGGTGTAGTGATGGGTAAGAAACTATGTCTTAGGAGGTTCAGGCCTCATGTAAAGCAGATGACCATTTTGTGGCACAGCGAGGTTATTTATTGAATGCTATTAATTCAATTTAATGTTTGTGAAAACAGAGGCTGCTGGTGGTGGTGGTGGTGGCAAAAAGGGTGGAAAGAAGAAGGGTGGTTCCTTCCAGACCGTGTCTGCGCTTTTCAGGGTATGTATTGTTTAAACTATTACAACCAAAATCTTGAAATACCGTTGACCATTTTTCTTATGTTGCTGATCCACAGGAGAACTTGGGTAAGCTGATGACCAACTTGAGGAGCACTCACCCTCATTTTGTCCGTTGCCTCATTCCTAATGAATCAAAGACCCCAGGTAAGAAGCACATGGCCTAATGTTGCACACTGAATGTGACACACTGATGAAAACAAAACATTTTAAATATGATATTGGAACTTTCAGGTCTTATGGAGAACTTCTTGGTTATCCATCAGCTGAGGTGTAATGGTGTGCTGGAAGGCATCAGAATCTGCAGAAAGGGCTTCCCCAGCAGAATCCTCTATGGTGACTTCAAGCAGAGGTGATATAATTTAATAAAAGCAAATCAAGTTGATTTTCGGTTGAGTTAAAAACAGCCCACCAAGATGTGGGTTCACTGTGAGTAACAACACAATATTCTCTTGTAGATACAAAGTATTGAATGCCAGCGTCATCCCTGAGGGACAGTTCATTGACAACAAGAAAGCTTCAGAGAAGCTGCTAGGCTCTATTGATGTGGATCGCACTCAATACAAGTTTGGACACACTAAGGTTAATTTCTATAAACAATGTCAATAAATATGGTATGTACATACATCCTTTTATATTAATGTGTGCTGATCACTGAGTTCCTTTAAACCACCAAACAGGTCTTCTTCAAAGCTGGTCTGCTGGGTACTCTGGAGGAGATGAGAGATGAAAAACTGGCTGAGCTGGTGACCATGACTCAAGCTCTCTGCAGAGGATACCTCATGAGGAAAGAGTTTGTAAAGATGATGGAGAGGAGGTAGGATTATCATACAGTACACTGAACTGTTATATACTATGACATAGATTACAGCTGTTTTCATTAAGTAACATTACAGAAAAATTATACTTTATTTGTAATTATTTTCCAGGGAAGCTATCTTCACCATTCAATACAATATCCGTTCATTCATGAATGTGAAAAACTGGCCATGGATGAATCTGTACTTCAAGATCAAGCCTCTTCTGAAGAGTGCTGAGACTGAGAAGGAGCTGTCTGCGATGAAGGAGAACTATGGTAAGATGCAGACAGACCTGGCCACTGCTCTGGCCAAGAAGAAGGAGCTGGAGGAGAAGATGGTTTCCCTGCTGCAGGAAAAGAATGACCTGCAATTGCAAGTGTCTGCGGTAAGTAGGATACAAAAGCAAGTGTGAGTCTGCCACTAATTAAATATTGTGGCTAAAATTTTCAGATATGTAGATGTTACTGTTAGTTTGACAATATTCATGCATATATGTATGTTCAAAATATACTGTAGGAAGTTGAGAACCTCTCAGATGCTGAAGAAAGGTGTGAAGGTCTGATTAAGAGCAAGATCCAACTTGAGGCTAAACTCAAAGAGACAACTGAGAGACTGGAAGATGAAGAGGAAATCAATGCTGAGCTGACTGCCAAGAAGAGGAAGCTGGAGGATGAATGCTCTGAGCTGAAGAAAGATATTGATGACTTGGAGCTCACCTTGGCTAAAGTGGAGAAGGAGAAACATGCCACAGAAAACAAGGTTTCATTTATTTGTACTGTTTGTACTTTACATAAAAATATAGAAATGTAAAAGTATTTGGAAATGTTAAACGTTTCACAATATTTCAGGTGAAAAACCTGACAGAGGAGATGGCATCTCAAGATGAGTCTCTTGCCAAGTTGACCAAGGAGAAGAAAGCCCTCCAAGAGGCTCACCAGCAAACACTGGATGATCTCCAGGCAGAGGAGGACAAAGTCAACACTCTGACCAAGGCCAAGACTAAACTGGAACAACAAGTGGATGATGTGAGAAAACATTGCTTTTGATAACGTGTTTGTATTGTTAACTTTAGTGAGAATTGACACTGACAATACCAAACATTATTTTATATTAACATTATAATATTATCTCAAAAGCTTGAGGGATCACTGGAACAAGAGAAGAAGCTCCGTATGGACCTTGAGAGAGCCAAGAGGAAGCTTGAGGGAGATCTGAAACTGGCCCAGGAATCCATAATGGATCTGGAGAATGACAAGCAGCAATCTGAGGAGAAAATCAAGAAGTAAGTTGTCTTTTTTTATTTTTAGTCCTTACATTGATTTATTACCATAATGCAACACAACAGCAATGCCTTGTTTTCCTATTCCAGGAAGGAGTTTGAGACCAGCCAGTTGCTCAGCAAGATTGAGGATGAACAGTCTCTTGGTGCTCAGCTTCAGAAGAAGATCAAGGAGCTCCAAGTTAGTATTTCACATGATTATACTCAGTGAATAAAATTGTTACATTAAGTTACAGTTAATAAGCCTTATTGATCAAACCTAGGCACGTATTGAGGAGCTGGAAGAAGAAATCGAGGCTGAGCGGGCTGCTCGGGCTAAGGTCGAGAAGCAGAGGGCTGACCTCTCCAGGGAACTTGAGGAGATCAGTGAGAGGCTTGAGGAAGCTGGTGGAGCAACAGCCGCTCAGATTGAGATGAACAAGAAGCGTGAGGCTGAGTTCCAGAAGCTGCGCCGTGACCTTGAAGAGTCAACCCTCCAGCATGAAGCTACCGCAGCAGCTCTCCGCAAGAAGCAGGCAGACAGTGTTGCAGAGCTGGGAGAGCAGGTTGACAACCTCCAGCGTGTCAAGCAGAAGCTGGAGAAGGAGAAGAGCGAGTACAAGATGGAGATTGATGATCTTTCCAGCAACATGGAAGCTGTAGCTAAAACAAAGGTATGCACTGATTTTCCCCAAAACGCAACTTAGATGTGATTTGTTCATGTAAATATTTCTAAATACATTGTGTTTTGTTTTTTATAGGGCAACTTGGAAAAGATGTGCAGAACTCTTGAGGACCAGCTGAGTGAGATTAAGTCCAAAAATGATGAGAATGTGCGCCAGCTGAATGACATAAATGCACAGAGAGCAAGACTGCAGACAGAGAATGGTGAGTCACCTGTGATTTAAAAAAAACAAGTATTCAAAAAAACATATTTTTTTGATAAATGACACATTTATAATTTGTCTTCCAGGTGAGTTTTCTCGCCAGCTTGAGGAGAAAGATGCTCTTGTTTCCCAGCTGACCAGGAGCAAACAGGCTTACACTCAGCAGATTGAGGAGTTGAAGAGACATGTTGAGGAGGAAGTGAAGGTATAACAAGTTTACATGTCAATATACTATGCATTATTAATTTCCGTACTTGGCCAATCAGTGCACGAAGTAGCTGTTGCCATCTTTTCTTTCGTGACTTAAGCCTGCTAACACACCTGTTTCACCTTCCTCACTAAGCACCACCTAAATTTCTGGAATCTAAATTTAACATACTACACTAAATAACAAATCTGATTTAAAAGTAAATTCTGCCACGCTTAATGACTAAATCAACATGTTTCACCACAAACTTTTTGTATTTAGAGAAAATGTTGATATTTGTATACATAATAGATCAATTAAAATGCCTCTTGCCATGTTTATTAGGCCAAGAATGCCCTGGCCCATGGTGTTCAATCAGCCCGCCATGACTGTGATCTGCTCAGAGAGCAGTTTGAGGAGGAGCAAGAGGCTAAAGCTGAGCTGCAGCGAGGAATGTCCAAGGCCAACAGTGAAGTGGCTCAGTGGAGAACCAAATATGAGACTGATGCTATCCAGCGCACTGAGGAGCTGGAGGAGTCCAAGTAAGTCAATTTAAATTAGTTTTCAATTCAATTGTTTGCTTTTCTGGAAAACATTCTACTTATTTTGCTATCAATGTGCAATTGAATGTAAAGAAAATTTTCACTACAGGAAAAAGCTTGCCCTGCGTCTGCAGGATGCTGAGGAGTCCATTGAGGCTGTGAACTCAAAGTGTGCCTCTCTGGAGAAGACCAAGCAGAGGTTACAGGCTGAGGTGGAGGACCTCATGATTGATGTAGAGAGAGCTAATTCTTTGGCTGCCAACCTTGACAAGAAGCAGAGGAACTTTGATAAGGTAACAGGAAATCAGAACCACACTGGCTTGAATGAAACACAAATTTATCTTGGTAATTAATTATTGTAATTATTGCTATATAATTCTAGGTCCTTGCAGAATGGAAACAGAAATATGAGGAGGGCCAGGCAGAGCTGGAAGGAGCCCAGAAGGAGGCTCGCTCCCTCAGCACTGAACTATTCAAGATGAAGAACTCTTATGAGGAGGCTCTGGATCATCTGGAGACCATGAAGAGAGAGAACAAGAACCTGCAGCGTTAGTCAATCACACAATATTTATTGCAAATATAATGATTGTAAGGGTTCTTCCTTGATATAATGTAAACAGCATAGTCTAAGCTTCTTTACAATGGATTTTGGACTTTGGTGTTCTACAGAGGAGATCTCAGACCTGACTGAACAGATTGGTGAGACTGGAAAGAGCATCCATGAGCTGGAGAAAGCCAAGAAGACAGTGGAGACTGAGAAGAGTGAAATTCAGTCAGCACTTGAGGAAGCAGAAGTAAAAATCTAACTTACAGTATTAGACTACTCATATCATACAATATAATAGCATGTATTTTTAGTGGCATGTGTGAATTAGAATTTTTTCTTTTGTTCCTAAAGGGCACACTAGAGCATGAGGAAGCCAAGATTCTCCGTGTTCAGCTTGAACTTAACCAGATCAAAGGTGAAGTAGACAGGAAGCTGGCAGAAAAGGATGAGGAGATGGAGCAGATCAAGAGGAACAGCCAGAGGGTGATTGACTCCATGCAGAGCACTCTCGATGCTGAGGTCAGGAGCAGGAATGATGCTCTGAGAGTCAAGAAGAAGATGGAAGGAGATCTGAATGAGATGGAGATTCAGCTGAGTCATGCTAACAGGCAGGCTGCTGAGTCCCAGAAACAACTGAGGAATGTCCAGGGACAGCTCAAGGTGAGCTTTGTCTGATCAATGAATAAACAAATGTTGAAGAGCAAAAAAAAGTTCAGTCTTCTACTCTTCCACATATTTCCAGGATGCCCAACTGCACCTTGATGATGCTGTCAGAGGACAGGAAGACATGAAGGAGCAGGTTGCCATGGTGGAGCGCAGGAATGGCCTGATGGTGGCTGAGATTGAGGAGCTCAGAGCCGCTCTGGAGCAGACAGAGAGGGGACGCAAAGTGGCTGAGCAGGAGTTGGTTGATGCTAGTGAACGTGTTGGACTGCTTCACTCTCAGGTTTATATTCAATAGTTCACAAGAAAATGTCTTAATACAGAATGAGTATAATATACATGCCAGGTTTTTCTATACATAAAAAATATTACTCTTTTTAATATTCAGAATACCAGCCTGCTGAATACCAAGAAGAAGCTGGAGTCTGACCTTGTGCAAGTTCAGGGTGAAGTGGACGATGCAGTTCAGGAATCAAGAAATGCTGAGGAGAAAGCCAAAAAGGCTATCACTGATGTAAGTTTACATCTCTAACGCTTCAATTTTAAGAACAATTTAATATTGTGTATACAGCCATATGCCAACAATATAATGAGCCCATCATTACTTAAATTTGAATTAAAAATCTTCTCATTATTTCAGGCTGCCATGATGGCTGAGGAGCTGAAGAAGGAGCAAGACACCAGTGCTCACCTGGAGAGGATGAAGAAGAACCTGGAGGTCACAGTCAAGGACCTGCAGCACCGTCTGGATGAGGCTGAGAACCTGGCCATGAAGGGTGGCAAGAAGCAGCTCCAGAAACTGGAGTCAAGGGTATGCACTATTTATACACGCTTACAACAGATAATTTTCTGGACGTGCATTGCACATCCACATATGTGAAATTAATTTAAGTTTATTTCCATTGACTTTGGTCTTTGTACCAATGTATCATTTATGATCACTTTTCAGGTGCGTGAGCTCGAGGCTGAAGTTGAGTCTGAGGCAAGACGTGGGGCTGATGCTATTAAAGGGGTCCGCAAATATGAAAGAAGGGTGAAGGAGCTGACCTATCAGGTATTTCCTATTTTAATAAAATCTACCTTAATATCTCTTAATTGTCTACTATTCATTTCTTATAAGATTTAATATGTGTAGACTGAGGAGGACAAGAAGAATGTGCACAGACTTCAGGATCTGGTGGATAAGCTGCAGCTCAAAGTGAAGGCTTACAAGAGACAGGCTGAGGAGGCTGTGAGTGAAATCCATTGACATGAACAATCGTCTACAGTTCAATCAATACATATAAAATGTGTCTTTAAACTATATGAATATTACTCCCTTCGCCCTTCACAGGAGGAGCAGGCTAACACTCACTTGTCCAGGTTCAGGAAGGTCCAGCATGAGATGGAGGAAGCTCAGGAGCGTGCTGACATCGCTGAGTCCCAGGTTAACAAGCTGAGAGCCAAGAGCCGTGATCATGGAAAGGTACATTTTTTATAGGTTGTTTGTATGGACATTGTTTTGAAATGAGAAACCAGTAGATTGCTATGCACTCTTGATATTGTAAATCAGTATCCTACCTTATAGTATTGAAATGATATCATACCTCAAAATGAAGATAATAAATGAATATGAATAAATTATAGGATAGTATATTTCATAAATTTGAACTTGTCTTATTTATTTTTCCCCTCTTTTTTAGGCTGAGTCTGCTGAATGAGAGTCATCATCGGGTATAGGCCTTTTAACAAAGTTCATAAAATATGGACATCTTGTTGAAGGCTTTTTTAACATTTGAATAAAGATCATTTTCATGACTACCTTGAATTCAGTCAATTTTAACTGAGACTGTAACTCAAAAAGATGACATTAAGTAGAGCAGTTAGCCATGTTATAAAGTTTTGGCTATATAGCATCAAGTTAGCCTACATGAGATACTATATGACTGAACAGAACTCCTTGCCTGCAATGACTGAGGAAATATATAGATCCTTAAATCAACTAAGGAGCACAGTGTAAAAATACATTGTCCTGAATTCAAGATTTTACTTAAAGTGATACTCCTCTTTCTTTTGAGTTCACTCACTACCAGTGGGATTGAGATGTAGCTATTTGTATGTGTTACGTTTGTGACATGCAGGTACCTGTAGTTGACATATGCATAACATGGATGTTGTTGTAAGTTGCAAGAGCATGGTCTGTATGTTATAAATGAGCAGGCATTAAAGTTATGTCCAATATAACGGTGGTCGTCAAGCTTCGTTATACTGTTCTCATCAAGCATGAAACAGCAAGCTAAACTCATTCCTCCAATGAACAGGCGACGTGTTGTACTTGGTAAACAACAATTGAAAGTAATTTCAATGGAGAAAAAGTAAAACTGAAATAACACATAACAAAAATACAGGTGAGTAATAAGCTAGGTAGGCCTACAGGTAAGTAAGCTAGGTACAGGTAAGTTAAATAAATAAATACAGCAAAAAAACAAATATTACACAAATAATATTGCTCCAAAATTATGTCTTGGGTTATTAAATCAAATATACTCACTGACGATGCTCCGTGAACAAAGGGTAAAATAAAGCTAATGTGAGTATAAGGACCAAAAGTATAAAGTCGAGTTTGAAATCATTGAAGATGTCCAGGCTATACTTGGAGGAGATGCCTGTGTGAAACTCAGCTTGGTAAAGAGAGTACATCATGTTGTAAAAGACAGTGACCTTCTTAAAGACTATGATGATCTCTTTAATGGACTGGGTTACTTACCTGGAGAGTACCACATACAGATCGACTAAACAGTCACACCTGTCGTGCATGCTCACAGGAGGATCCTAGTAGAACTCAGAGACAGAGTAATTGATAACTACAGTGTATTGAGAAATTGGGTGTGATAATGAGACAGACGGAGCCAACCGAGTGGGTCAACAGTATGGTAACAGTAGTCACACCCAGGGAAATCCGTATGTGTATGGATCCAAAAGACTTAACCGAGCAATCAAATGAGAACACTACCCTCTGCTGACTGTTGAGGAAATAGTGTCCCTTATGCGAAATGCTAAGTACTTTTCAGTACCAGTTTTAAATTAAAATTTGATCATGAAAGTTCCAAACTTCGCACACCCAAAGAAGGAGATACAGGTTCATACGGCTCCCATTTGGGATTTCATCTGCACCAGAGGGCTGTTGCTCAGATGATTGAAGATCTGGAGGGTGTCTGGGGAGATTAAATTTAATTTAATAATAATAACTCCTCCTTCTGTATTGTTCAACACAGCAGCAAGATGGCGCTGCATCAGTTAACTTGGCTAGAATGTGTGTGGCAGTACTCCACCTATCTGTTGGTTGGATGGGGAAGTCTTTCAGCTTGCAATTAATATTTTCCTTTCCCAGAATGAATCATGATTCATACACACATAGCAAAGTCTATTAAAATAAGGTCTGCTAAGCATCATTGCTTTGGAACAGTGCAACGTTCAAGGTTAAAAGACACCATTACATTTTACAGACTTAAATTCCCATTACCATGTCAGTTATCCAAACTGAATGAATTTGGATGCAATTACAAATACCTGGAAAAGTGATTTGCACTTTTCATAACATTAACAAAAACATGTTCACCATTTTGTATCCTATCTGAGTTGCCTTAGCATACTTGTCCTAACAAGTATGCTAAGGCTACAGACAGAATTCCAGTCAGAATTATAACCTTTCCAGTTCCTCGTTTCATTCATAGAAAGATTAACAATCAAAATATATATAAATGGGAGGGTGTGAAAGTCAATATTAAACTGTAATGAACAACATCAGTATTACACTGGTTTCATCTCACTTTAGTGTAATCAATGCATATGACATTCATCACATTTTAGCATCTGAAATTTAAGCGGACACATTTTCATTGAAAGTTAAATCAAGAATGCTCTAGATCTGTGGTTCTCAAGCTTTTTCACACCAAGGACCCCTAAATTGATGCAAATTAAACTGCAGACCCCCATCTGATAACAATTTTGCTTTTAGATGTTTTATTAAAGTGTAACGTGTAAGAAATCATGACCAAAATAAGCATGCATTCTGTCATTGTGTTACTTATGGATGGAATTATAGTGGAAAATAAATGATTCCCCTTTTAGCTGTGGAATCCTCTCAATGACCCCTGAGGGTCCCTGGACCCCTCTTTGAGAATCACTGCTCCAAATAGAACATTATAGGATTATGTTTCTGTATGGATTTTGGAATGCTGTGCCAGAGATGTCGTACATTTTTTCAGTGAAATTAAAACTTATATTGTACTATAGTACACTTTAGTACAAATTAGGCTGAAGACAGTCCACTCAGCGGATTCTGACCACTTACTCTTCATCAGTTTAGCAATACAAAAGCAATAAACAGGTTCAACACAAAATGTTAAAAACATGACTGAATTTTATTACACAGACTGAATTGGTACATCCAACAACAACATCCACTACATTTTTGTAGGGGCAGACTTCCCTACATTCTTACTCAGAGTCGGTATCCAATTAATTCTGAAATAGGCAAACTGACCAAATCAAGTAGCTGTTGGTAGTCCAAGTGAGGACCTAACAAATGAAATAAAGTTAATTATATTTTGGTGAAGTCCTTAATTATGAATGTATGTATAAGGCTTACAAGTGCAACAGACTTATGTAATTACTGCACAAAAACAAAACTGAAATGTTCCTGTAAGGATGTTCTAAATATCTAAAATACTCCTCAATGCATTTTTAATTTTCACAGCAAAAATATCAATCATGCAATCTATTAAAAATTAAGGAACAACACTTGAGCTCTGAAATATAGGCATAAATTACTTTCTGACCTCTATTCTCTCCCAGTCAGCTAAGCATGCCATACTACATCTCCTTTGAACCAAATAAATTTAAGAGCTGTTAGTATTCATGAAATGCACCGAACAACCTACAAACTTTCTCATCAATTGACATGATTGGAAACACAATTTCAATGTTATCACAGCAACACAAAGTCAAAACATCTGTGCATGAATTGTGTAAAGTCCTCTTCAAACACTTACTGTACGAGCAACACATGCTAAATTCAATGGCTATATACATTATTCTATCTGGCATGTGGTAGAGCAGGACGTCTAGTTGTGGTTGAAACAGAAGTCATACATTACTGCTGAAATCAGACAACTACGCAGGCATGTACCACCTTATATGTACTCCAGTATTCTCTGACATCAGTTGGCTTAGAGACACATATGGCCAGACTTTCAAGTGTCTTTCTATTTTTGACCATGCTGTATAATCTTACCATAGCTAAAAATGTATGCAGTCATCAAATAAATTGCACATGCCGCTAATAAAATCTGATATCTCCCTCACGGCACATTTAATACCTATAATTAAATTAAAATATGATTAATTTCGATAAAAATAAATATACCAGTAAATAAATATTCTGGTAATTAAAATGAACAAAATACAAATCACAATGTTGTATTTTGGTAGTTTGTATAATGAACTATACTGCAATCACGTATTTTACAAAGCAAAGTGACAAAAGGATTGTAAGACAAGGGTTTGAAAACATTCTTAATAGTTACATACATTATTCAGATTGCTGTAGATCAAATATTCAGGTTGAAAGAATTGTAGGTATTCAATGAGGATGTTGATGACGGTCAGTAAATACAATAAATGTATAGTATATATTGGATTACACTCAAGTCGAGGCAGATGGCCACCCACTTTGTGCTTTGTGTAGGAATGTTGGGTCTCTTTTAAAATTAAAACCTGTATGGTTTAGAACCTGCTCTATGTGTAAAGTGCCTTGAGATGACTTTGTTGCAATTTGGCGCTATACAAATAAAGATTGATTGACTTTTCGATAGCTGTGCTAGAAACAAGAAGAGTAAGTCAGTCATTTTCTTTTTTGGTTGTGGCTTTTTCTTGATGGGGTTTGTCAGCTCTGCAGTTTTCTGGCAATGCTAACTGCCTCAAGGACAACTACAATAAATATACATTTTATATTGTACTTGATTAATCCTTGGCAATGGTCTTACCTTACCATAAACAGTGTTGTACATTTAATTTAAAACACATTTCAGAAATTTGTTTTTGAAAAGTTAAATATTTTTTAACTTGAGATATGGTAAATAACACATCTAAATGTGTCCTAAAAATATATCCATCTTTCCATGCCAAATGTGAATCACTGCTCCCTCCCCTAGCTAAGTTTATTTTTGACCATGGTAACACCTTGTGATCTGCTGTAGTCTGTGCAAAACTTGATTCTGGAGATGATTCCAAACCTTTTCTTTAGGGTGTCATTTGAACTTGTGTCAAAAGATCCACCCCTGTCACTTTAAAACTGCATGTTTTTTACCTTACAGCAAAACATCAGTGCTTGTAAATAATTTCACATTTTTATAATGTTAAATTATCTGAGTTGGCAATCCTGAAATTGTGTTCTCAGAAGACATATAACACCTGTTCAGCATCATTGGAAAGAACATCCATCTGAATTTTATTTGTGATATTTGAGATTTGTATGTGCTGCAACTGTACACCAGTGACATTTCAATGCTTCTCCAAATTTAAAAATAATAACTAGCTGTCAAAATGAACAGGCCATAAGTGCCAACTTTTTCAACCTAGTGTATTATTATATTTATGTTGTGTCAGAAAACAGGATTTTCTTTAATAGGCAAGGCAAGGCAAGGCAAGGCAGTTTTATTTATATAGCGCATTTCATACACAAAACATACAATTAACCCCCCCCCCCCCCCCCCCCCCATAATAAAAACAAAGTACAGAAAAATAGAAAGAAATACATAGAGTGCAAATGAAAGATTAAAATATAAAGTGCTTTAAAAGAGCTCAATCATAAGCACAGGAGAAGAGAAGTGTTTTTAACCTGGATTTAAAAGTGTTCACAGTTGGGGCTGATTTCAGTTCTGCTGGTAGTTTGTTCCAGTTGTGTGCAGCATAACAGCTAAAAGCTGCTTCACCATGTTTAGTTTGAACTCTGGGCTCAACTATCTGACCCAGTATGGGTTTACTGGGTTTATGAGCTGCAGCTGTTTAATGCTTTTTTGTGGGAGTCCAGTCAGAAGACCGTTACAGTAGTCGAGTCTACTTGAGATGAAAGCATGAATCAACTTCTCCTGGTCTGTTTGAGACATAAAACCCTTCACTCTGGATATGTTCTTAAGCTGATAGAAGGCTGTTTTGGTGATTGATTTGATATGACTGCTGAAAGTCAAATCTGAGTCTATCAGCACGCCAAGGTTTTGGACTTGGTCAATGTAACAATACTATTTACACATTTTAAGTCTAATATTTAGGTTTTATACTGCGTATTATACTATATACAATACCAGTCAAAAGTTTGGACACGCTTTATCATTTACTTGAATTGTATAGAATTGAACTTAAATATTAAATTATTGAAGGATCAAAACAGAAATCATATGAAATGTGTATGGGTCTGTTTGAACCGCATACTTTCCTACTACTCGTACTAACTCTGATGTCATTTGAAGTATGTAGTGTGTTTCAACTGCGTAGTATGCGATTTAGAGTATGCGAGAAGTTCCCTGATGGTTTACTAGATTCGCCAGAAATACGGAGTATGCATCAAGAGCTGACTACTCACACTCAAATTATCCAAGATAGACGCAACTTCTGAAAAAAAAAAAAAAAAAAAAATATATATATATATATATATATATATATACAAACGTCACAGATCACCACCTCGGTGGTTTCAAGTTAGTAACAGCAAGGGTATGTTTGCTTCCTGTTTTCAAAATAAAAGCACCAATTCTATTGTTATGGTTTTCTTAATAATAAAAGGCAACAAGTGTTTTATTTTGTGAAAATAACAGGAAGTGCATTACTTCCTACGGCAGTGGCTCTGAATTCGCAGGAACAAAACTTTAAACAGGTGTTATTTGGATAAATTAGCATCACATTGTGGATATAAAGGGCTACTTCCTCGCCTAAAAAGGTTAGAAATGTGGATAAAGTGGTATATTTACAGAGTTAGAGCTAAAATGAAATCAGCTTCAGCCTGATGATTTCAGCTCGGGTATGGACGAAATGCATTGTGGGTTATCGTGTAGTTTACTACAGTGTAAATGGTCTGCTTACTATCTGGTTGTTTAGTGTGTAGTGTGCAGAATGGTAGTATGTAGTATAGAAGTATGTAGTATGTAATATGTAGTATGCGGTTTCGAACACAGCTCAAGTTTGTATTTCACATGATGTGTCACATCCTGTCTGTCGTGTCTGTTGTGTTAGTTCGTGTCTTATTTTGAATGATTTTCTCCTTGTGTGTGTGGTTACTTTTACTTCCTGTGTTTTCCCGCCTTAGTTGATCTCATGAGTTTCATCTGTGTCTTGTTTCATTCACCTATTTGTAATCACCCCTTTTCTATATAGGTTTTGGTTTTCAGTTCAGTCTCTGTCAGAGTCTCTGTTTGATTTGCCTCAGTGTTGATTTTTTCCCGTGTTGTCCACAATAATGTTTTCCAGACTCTGTCAGCCTGCAGTCTCTGCATTTGGGTCTACCTGCTCTGCCTCCCGTGACAGAAGACTCGGACCAGACTATGGACCCAGCAGAAAGAAACCCATTCTTGGGCAAACGCCTGCCTCTGGGAGGACCTCGCAGCTTGATGAAGAGGACCAGAACCAAACCTTGCTACCAGGTAAAGCTCCAGCCACTGCCTCAGACACAGCTGCCTCGCTACCAGGTCGTGCCCCAGTTAGTGCCTCAGCCCCAGCTGCCCCAGACTGTTTCGCGCTATGACGACCCCGCCCACGTTGAGTAGGTACTATTGTAATGGAAAAGGTCATTCCTGGTACCATACCAAGTCGAGCCGAGTAGTGCTAGAACTGCAGTGGCATGCACAGACATTTTGGGGGGCAGGTGCTCAGTGAAAAATAAGGGCACTTTGTGAGGCATGTGGAACTGCCGGCTGCCTTATTATCTGGTTGACATGGGCCTACACTGCAGCACATTGAAATGTAGCTGTCATGGACTCTGCTTTATCTGGGTCTGTTATATATTCTGGGGATTTATCTCCCTCATCTTCCATGCTAGTAGATGGCTTATTGCAGGACAGCACAGAGCTGCTTCCCTGCTGTAGCTGCCTAGAATAGAATAATAATAGTTTTAATAATAGCCTATTTTTTAAGTTTTAATAATAGCCTATTAAGGCAAATACAAGATTACTGCAAGTCTTGTATACTGATGGGTTCACATGCTGTACCAATGGCAAACTCTACTGACATTAGTTGTGTGGTGGTCATCACATCATATCTATTATTGATTTGGGCTAGCGTCGCTATAACTGAGGCTTAGGGGGCAAACAATACACTCGACTCGATTCATTTATGTGTTACCTGGTGGGGCAGGGGAGGAGGTGTGTGTGGGCTGCAGCTGTACACTGCTGCTGCAACGCGCCTCCATTTGTGTCCGCTCTGCGCGTTCACGTTGACAAAGGAAGAGAGGTGTGTGCGGAGGAGGAGGGAGGGAGAGGGCGCATATTGGGGCATTATTATCACATGCTTTTAATCGTCGAGCATTTATAGATGATCATGTCAACATGGGCCACATACACTACATTGTTAAAAAAAAAAACTTTCAAAAGGGCACCTGCTTGGTCCAGAAGGCAAAGGGCAGGTGCTATAGCACCTGCCCTTAGCAGTGTCTATCGGTGCACGCTACTGTAGAACTGTATAGTGGAAAAGCGCCATTAGTGCCTCAGCCCCAGCTGTTTCACTACCAGGTCATTCCCCAGATAGTACCTCAGTCCCAGCCACCTCTTGTTCCGACTGATGTGCAGCCATCCCCTGTTTCAAGTGGCGTGCAGCTACCCTCTGTTTCCTGCAGCTGTGCAGCAACCCCCGGTCCCTGCTGGTGAGCAGCGACCCCCGGCTCTGGGCCCTAGTCCTGCTGCCACGCCGCAGCCTCCAGCTCCGACTGCCGCGCCTGTGCCTACGTCGCGGGTTCCAGAGTGGTCCCGCTTCTGATTCTGCCTCCGTCGCCGTCTTCCGTCGGGGTCTGCCACTGCTGCAGGCCTCCAGAGGGGTGACCCCTCTGATGCAGGCCTTCCACAGGGGTACTGTCTCAGAGAGGTTCCCCGGCACTTTAGCTGCAGATCAGCTGTCATCCTGGCTGCCCGTACAGTCCTGTGGACAGTATTTTGTAGGTATAGGTTTTGGTTTTCACTGTCCGAGTCTCTATTTGATTTGCTTCAGTTTTGAGTTTCTCCTGTGTTGGCCACAATAAAGTAGGCTACATTTTCTAGACTTTGTAAGCCTGCAGACTCTGAATTTGGGTCCACCTGCTTCGCCTCCCGTGACATCATGGGAACCGAACCAGTATGTACTGGGTATGTGAGTATGGTACATAACATCATGCTAAAACTTTATAATAATAAATCCTGACAATGTGTCTCTTATACCCCAGTGGAGAAAGTGGTGCAAGTGCAGTTTAAAATGGTTGCCTCTTGATGTGTTGATGAAAAAGAAGGAAACCACAGGTCTCACTTGTATATTTAGAAGATTTTATTACAAAAGAGAACAATGTCAAATATACAGTTTTGAGAGAGTCCCTAGTGCCGATCTGAGTCTCTGTCCCTACTCCAGTTTTAACAACACTATATATAGTTTCCTATCTCTAAAAACTCCACCTTCTGAACAATTGGTCAGTCAGGAAAAAACAGCCTCTGGCCCTTTAACTATATGTGGCTTTTATTTAACCTAAGAAAAACATCTGTTCACATGTCACAGGATGCCATAGGACAAAGGCAGAACAGATACCACACAAGAAATAATGTCAAGACTGAGTCAAGATCTGGCAAAATGCTGCTAAAATTGATTATTTAGGATGAAACAATTTGTCAGAGGAAAGTTAATTAAGATTTTTACTTATGTAACCTCAATTTTCTCTTGGCTCCCTTGAGGACCAAATGATTGCAGCCAACTCTTTGTTGGAAACCTATGAAAATTCCAAGACTGTGGCCAAGACAGCTCCTCTCATTTTGTAAGTGATCACCAATAGAAATTAAAATATTCTATACATGAGGTGGAAAAAGTGTATGAAATTTTCATTGCAAGTCCAAGAAAGATTGTCATTCAAATTACAATCTACTGGCCTGGCTGCACTACCTTTAATGTGGTTTTGGTGAATATGTGAAATCTTAAGCTCTTTAGTCAGACATGAAGGATCAGGGGGTCAAGTGGGTATGGGGTTTTAGGTTTATCTCAGATTTTCATGCAATTAAAAATAAATGTAACAGTCGACCTTTTTTGATGTGTAGCAGAGCACAGAACATTAATTACTGTCAGATCCTGTTAATATTACTGCTCCTGTGCTGCCTGCGTAAATGCACAGAGCCTCTTTCTCAATTTAGAGATATACTTATCAATTTTCAGAAGTATTGTCTGTTAATTTATCTGTTTACATTGGCTATTAGCAGCTTAATCTGTAGCAATTTGTGATATTATTTAACATGCAAAAAGTTTTAGTATAAAACTGATGACTGTGCTATGGTAAAATGTTAATGTGGCTGATGTCTTCAAAAATACCCTTTGCACAGAGAAGAAAACTTAAAAGAGAAGTAGGGCAAGATGATGACCAAAGTAAGGGACACTCACCCTCATTTTGTCTATTGCCTGATTCTCAATGAATCAAAGACAGTAGGAAAGAAGCACATAGCCCATTAACAATGCATTATGAAGAATTAATGTAACATGTTGCAGTTTATACATTCAGTAATCACATTACAGTTACTAAACAAACAAATATGCCATTTCGTCCATTACATGAGTTCTTCAATTATTATCAGTCTATGATTATTATGCATATATTTGGCAGATAAAAAAAAAATAAACTTGCTGTTCATGCACACTGCACAACAGTTACCTGACCTCTCGCTATTGACAAAATAATGACATCTGTTCATTCATGAATGTGAATAACTGGCCATGGATGAATCTGTACTTCAAGATCAAGCCTCTTCTGAAGAGTGCTGAGACTGAGAAAGAGCTGGCCCAGATGAAGGAGAACTATGGAAAGATGCAGACAGACCTGGCTGCTGCTTTGGCCAAGAGGAAGGAGTTGGGGGAGAAAATGGTTTCCTTGCTGCAGGAAAAGAATGACCATTAACTACGAGTAGCAGCTGTGAGTAGAATAAAAATGCAATGGTGATTTTTTTTTATAAAGGTGTAGAATGTAGTGGTATCTAGTGTCACCACATTTGATGTGCTTTACTGAACATGTAGATTAACAAATATTAAAGAATATATTTATAAAACATATTCATATCTTATTATTAATTCTGAAAATATTCATGTAAATTCAGAGAATAATTGAGAACCTCTCAGAACTTGAGGCCAAACTCAAAGACACAACTTAGAGACTGGAAGATGAGGAAATCAATGCTGAGCTGACTGCCAAGAAGAGAAAGTTAGAGGATGAATGCTGAAGAGTTGAAGAAAGTTATTAATAACCTGGAGAAACATGCACCTGAGAAAAGGTGTACATTAATAAGTAAAAGGATAAAAAAAGGCACTGGAGACAAAGGGCTAGATTTGTTCTTAAATCACTCGTTCAAGAGATTTACTAGAATTTGCTGCATACACCAATTTTTTCGTACATAGGATTTTCACTTAGGTACAAAGGAAAATTTATGAGTGGTGCAGACCTGTCAACCAAGCAATGGACCAACCTGTTGTTCTCCAAAGCAATACACATTTGCTGTTGACTACTCAATTGTGTCCCATTCATTCATACTGTTTTCCATTCATATATTGAAGACATTTTGAGACTTCCGGTGCGGTGCCATGTAGACGCGAGGTGACAGAACTTAAGACCAGAAACCTGTTAATGAGGCTTTTGCTCAGTTTCAAAACCACTTCATCACGGCTTTTATACATGCCAAAGTCACCAGTCAACTGACATAACTGTTCAATGTCGCTGTCAAACCTCTGGCTGTGTCCTTGAGGGAAAATACTGGCTTATTGGGCATAGACCGATGCGGCCTCAACCATGAACTTTCATTATACTGTGACAATCTCCTTTTGAACCTTTCACACCCAGATACATCTAATCACTAAATTTGGGGCAATTTCTGGTTATAAAATAAACTTTTCAAAAAGCCTGATTTTTCCTATACAGTAAGTGTAACTGCAAAGCACATGACTCTTTTAAGTACCTAGGTGTACATGTTACTGAGAGATTCAAAGATCTATTTAAAAATAACTTTAAGGTGGCACTGGAAAGAGCTAAACAGGACTTGACAAGATGGTCGTCCCTTCCATTATCGTTGGCAGGAAGAATGAACTCCATTAAAATGGCTATAATGCCACGATTCTTATTTCTTTTTCAAACGATCCCCACATTCATTCCTAAACGTTCTTTACTGAAATTAATAAATACATATCCACCTTTATATGGAACAGAATTGTGCCACAAATTAGACAGGCTTTTCTGGAGAGGGTGAGGGAAAATGGAGGTTTAGCATTACCAAACCTGATGCATTACTACTGGGCAGCTAACCTTCATGCCCTCTCGTACCAGTATGGTTACTTATGGAACAACACTCTAGCTTGCCCAACTCTTTTTGGTTAGTTTTGGGGCACGTTTAGGCTGTCAAAAAGGCCATCACTTTGTCAGAAGCATTTCAAGTTGTCCTATTGGACATGTAACCTGCTGGAGCCACATCTCACCAGAGAGATGCAACAATCCAACCCAGTTCCCCCACATATCCAAGTCCTCAGCATAATGGCATTCCTTGTGTCCCAGTCATCTGCTGCACCCACATGCACAGTGCCTTCCCCTGACCAATCCCCCTCCTAAACCCACAAACAATACCATTACATCATTGTCCAACTTATTTTAGATGCAAAAACAACCTGGGCCGGGGGCTCCAAGACTCACTTGTGTTGCAAAACAGAGCATGGAATGATGAGACAGCGTTCACTGCATGGGTAATTTTTCCCCTTTCTTTAGTCTTCTCTGAACCTTTGATTCCACTACTAAACGACTAAAAAGTGTGCATTTCCATTCTTCTATTTCTGATAGAAGGACGTCAATCTCAGCGTTCATGAAGTTCTTCTTAATTTTGGGTGCCATTTTGATGAATGGAGCTCATCTACAACTTGTCGGACGCCTGAATTATATGGCATTTTGAGCATGTCAATTATGCTAATTTACCCTTCTTGGGAATGCGTGTTCATTTATAACCGGTTGGATTCATCATGTCTATGCAGCTCACTTATGACCGTTTCCTGGTGATATGAGTGTTTGGTGAATCCGACGTGGTACACTCGTACAGGTCCAACTCATGAAAAAAGTACGAGTAATTGAAGTTGACAATACAAAAATATTCTTGCATCTGGCCTGTTGTCTATGAAGTTAGCTTTCACACATATAGATAAGTGATGGAAATAATTCACCTTTCCTGACACTTTCAGGTGAACAATTTTGTATAAATTGTGAGTACAGGTCCAAACGATAGGTGTGAATTACCTGTGTCAACTACCTGCGAAAGTATAAGGGATGGCTGTGTAAGGTGCTGGGAGGAGTGGTTGGGCTGTGAATGTTGCTGCAATTTTGAACTGTTAATGTGCAGGATGACAAAGAAATGCCCACACAAGACCTTAAGTAAACCTTGCCTGACCCTCCTCATTTATCCTCCATTAAAGCTGATATGACCGTAGCTATCAGATGGGCAGTGTTCAGACAATGATTAAGACATTAACTACTGATTGACTTTCTTCCATAGTTGGTACATTTTTGTCATCCATCATACTGTATGCAGGTAGCTACATCATTAATATATTTTGAGTTCCCTTATGAATTAATGCATTTTTTGACTTTCATAATCCAAATTGATCAAGATTATGACAAAGGATTAAGAGAAAATATTTTCTAATATTTTTTTTTCCAGACTAATAACATTTTAAAATCTAATTCTACCTTGGCCTTTGCCTTCCCTACATCCATGCAATGTCTTAATTGGGATATCACAAGCGACAAATGTGTGTGCATTGCCAAGTCATGCAAGTCTTTGCACTAAGTCCCCTGGAAGAAATCAAAGCTTGACTTGGAATCTTGGAGCAGAATGAGTCATCTCTATTGAGACATTTGGCAACCTTTCATCTAATAGCCATGAGGGCTCTTTGGTTTGGTTAGGATGTCACATCGCTTTTGTGCTGCTTGAGTATCCTCCTAAAGGGAATATACGGTGACAGGCTAAACCTGTCCATGTTGCATGAGCAGCAAGAGAAATAAACACCACCAATACATCAAAGAGGATTATTTTTTTTTATAGCAGAAACATCACACAAGGTACAACTCACAGGCCACTACAAATATAATATATCTAACAAGAGACAAAGGCAAAATATTGTTGCACTAGTAAACCAATGTAATCGCTCAGCATGCACATAAAGGACCACATACAGTACCAGAAGTTTGGACATACTTTCTCATTGATGTGAATGGGAGAGTGTGTCCAAACTGTTGACTAGTACTGTATATCCCTTCTTAGATGTATAAAAATATACATTCTGAAATGATGATTTGGGTTTCTGCAATCGGTATCAGCACCAAAGAAGCTAAGAAAAGTGATGGAAAATATTCATATGTTAATAATTTTAAGTTCTATCACCATGTGCTGAAATGAATCACTATAGACTATATCCTAAAAAACAGCTTAAAATGAGGCAAAATCAGTAAAGAAAGAAATTGCAATTGTTAGCCCCTCTCATCATTATTTATGTTTGTGTTTCTATATTTATACATTTTCTGAGGTGAGTCAAATTGACAAAAAATATCATAATGAGCATAAGCCATCATGATCTGCCAGGACAGTTGTATCATGCTTCTTTAAAAGCTTCTTTAGTGTCACATAGCAGCTGGATGAAGTTCATTTTCCGTGTGGAGCTTATTTTGGTCTGATATCAAATGAGTTGGCTACTATTTTCATGTCCATTTAGGGAGATTTTGTTATGGATGGGACTTGATCTTTAATTGTATTGCAGGGATAAGAGATGTGCCAGTAACTGTAGACTACAAGAATTTGGGTATGAGCTCCATGCATGCATCTGATGTGGACCTGTAGAAAAGTTAATGTGATGTAATTTCACTAAATAAAGTTCTGTGTTTTCCAAATGGTTACACTTTATTTATTTAAGATTTATTTTTAAGATCAAATATTACACAAACACAGCTTGCTGCATGATGGTATATTTGTATTGTATTCTTTCGGTATTACTAACATACACAGGAACAAAGAGGTTTTAAGAGCACATTGATAGTTTGGCATGTAAGCATTACCATGGGCAATCATTATCAGGTATTATACATAACTTTCTCTTTGTATAGACTTAGCATATCATTTATATTAAAGATTAATATAAACAATTAAAGTGTGTTGACAGCTGTCTTATATTAATGCCATTTAGGGGTGAAATTTCAAAGACATCAAAAGCAGGTGTCACGCAACTCAATACCAATGGAATTTGGATGAGTTCCCAAAACCAACAACCAAAGCTGTCAATGAATTTAACAAAAATCATTGCTGATGTTCACTGCATTATTCAATTTCCATGCCCTTTAAACCTTCATTATTTGGAATTGTACACAACCCATATTCTGCCCAATGTAATGAATGATAAACATTTGGTCATCGTTCCATGTCTGTACTTGGAGGCAGTACTAGACCAACATTTATAATAGCAACTTTATGAATCACTGAGTTAATCTAGGGGAAAAATGAATGCGCACTTATTTCTTTCATTTTATATGTATGTTTCCTGAGGCAGACCCTGGTCTTTATGCATGTATATACCTATACTCTAAATTGTCGCTTTTTTTGTTTATAGTAAACATTTTCTGATGAAAGCAAGCATGTTGAAAGTAAATTAAAATGGTTTGAGCAGTGAGGAAGGTATTGCCTTCAGTATAAGGTAAAAAGAATGTATTAGCAATGTAGTCTATTCTACTGTAAATATTCCTTCTTACTAAACAATATTATATTATACATTTTGAAACCCACATTATGTCTGTCACATTCATGTTCAATTTGTACAACATCATAATGCATTATATCATTTTCAGATTCTAGTTACAAATAAAAACATCTATCAGCTGCATAAACATCACTGCCACAAAATAAGCAACAGGATGAGGCCATGACCAAACTGAGTCAGAGACTGCAGCTGACAAAGCACTCCCACCCTCTATAAAAGCAGCAGCACTGGATCTCTGCATGAACTGGTAGGCCTTCAACACAGGTGAGTGTATTGACTGTGATCTCAGTTTAAATTCCTATTGATCAGTCAGTAAAATTAATGTTTTGTTACAAATGCATTGATGATTCTTTATCAGTTATCTTTTTTTTTTTAGATTACATTTAGATGATGTGCCATGGCATATCAAAATAGTCTTGAGCAGAAAACATTATTCCAAATAAATTGTCTTGAAATACTTGAAATTACATTAATTCCTTTGTGTTGACATCTAGAACACATCCTGCCTCAACACATATTGTATACAAAGTGATCATTAAGAGCAGTACTATTTCAGTTCAACTGAATACAGCTGGCTATTATTATATGACTTCCTGCAAGGAAGATTTAACATGATAAAAGCAAACTGAAAAAAGTTTTTGTACTAATAATAAATTATGTTTTTTTAATAGCATCTTGACACTCACCAAATACTGTACCAGTCAACCCTTTTTTGGAACCAGTTGAGGTAATGCATGTCAAAATCTCCAATAACAGATGGATACAAGACCATTGCAACATCATGTTTATATTTAAACACTGTCTTTTCAGGCTCCACTAAAGTGCCACAATGAGCACAGACGCAGAGATGGAGTGCTATGGCCCGGCAGCCATCTACCTCCGGAAGACAGAAAGGGAAAGGATTGCGGCCCAAGCCGCTCCTTTTGATGCCAAATCTGCCTATTTTGTGGTTCATCCAGAGGAGATGTATCTCAAGGGTAAACTTGTGAAGAAAGAGGGTGGCAAAGCCACAGTTGAGACAGATGGTGGAAAGGTAGGCAAAGCATTATTAATATTCTATCCATTAACTTTTGTTTGAATTTTCCGTCGGCCATTCCTCCTGCACACCTGCTAGTTCTCAGGTGTGCAGAGATTTCTTTCTTTAGTTTTAGTATAGTGCCCTTTTCTCGAGCACCCTGACTACTCTCTTTAATTTTAACCTTATTTTTAAGATTTATGTTTTGGTTTTTATTTGCTTTTATTCGCAAGTACAGGAAACAGGGAGGGATAGCGGAATGGCGTGCAGCAAATGTCCCTTGATGGAATCGAACCAGGGATACTGCAATTATGTGGCATGCACTGTAACAACTCAACTACCTAAGTGCTCCAAGGATGCCATTCTTTTCATAAATATGTATTTAAAATTATATCTAAGTAAACATTTGGTTTTAAATGTGTACTGACACAGTAACAAGAAAATCCATCTGATGGAAAATCTTGGTAAAAAGATTTATGCTGTATTTTTACTGTTCTTTTATTCTCTTCAGACCTTCACTGTAAAAGAAGATGAAATCCATCCCAGGAACCCTCCAAAGTTTGATAAAATTGAGGACATGGCCATGATGACCCACCTCAATGAGCCCTGTGTGTTGTATAACCTCAAAGAGCGTTATGCATCCTGGATGATCTACGTGAGTTTCCATTTTGTTAATGCAATGAGTATTTATATCTGTGTATCGAAATTTTAACACTATGTTTATTTTCTATTTGTGCTATTACAGACCTATTCTGGGCTTTTTTGCGTTGTTGTAAATCCCTATAAGTGGCTTCCTGTGTATGATGCTATAGTTGTGGGAGGATACAGAGGCAAGAAGAGGATTGAGGCACCACCTCACATCTTCTCCATCTCTGATAACGCCTATCAGTTCATGCACACAGGTAAGGTTTAAGTTACCAGTGTTGAATTGTGTTGCATTAAACTTAAACATAAGCTTATTGAAGGAATTACAAGAATTTCATGTGAAATGTCTATGTTTGTATCTCAGATCGTGAGAACCAGTCTATCCTGATCACGTAAGTATAACGTAAGAAACTGTAATGCTAAATCATATAATGATAATAAAGCAGAATCTTGACATGTGTCTCTTATACCCCAGTGGAGAATCCGGTGCAGGAAAGACTGTCAACACCAAACGTGTCATCCAGTACTTTGCAACAATTGCAGCTATTGGAGCCAAGAAAGCTGAGCCAAATCCTGGAAAGATGCAGGTAAATTGTTTGTTTAATATAAAATTGTTTGTCAGAGGAAGGTAAATGTGAATATTTAGCCCATGTAACCCAAATCCTCTCTTGTAGGGCTCCCTTGAGGACCAAATTGTTGCAGCCAACCCTCTGTTGGAGTCCTATGGTAATGCCAAGACTGTGAGGAATGACAACTCCTCTCGTTTTGTAAGTAATCCAGGGAACATCTCAAGACATTTTGTTGCTAAATTACAAAAGCTGATGTTATCAATAATGTGGCTGTCTAGGGTAAATTCATCAGAATCCACTTTGGCTCTTCTGGGAAGCTGGCTTCAGCTGATATTGAAACTTGTAAGTTTCAACCATGATGTGAATCAAGATTAATCTGGAGTGTCATATATCTTTAATAAAATAATAGTTTTAAACTGTAATAGAGTGATCTCACAGTCCCTGGTTACATTTATTTTTCCTAGATCTGCTAGAGAAGTCCCGTGTAACCTTCCAGTTGTCTGCTGAGAGGAGCTACCACATCTTCTATCAACTGATGACTGGCCACCAAGCTCAGCTCCTGGGTATGTTACTTTGTGAATTTGACACTGAAACTTAAATAATGCCAGAGACAAGACCAAGCAATGATGTGTATTTTTACTGTGCTCCTATAGAGGCTCTTCTGATCACCACCAACCCCTATGACTACCCAATGGTCAGTCAGGGTGAAATCACTGTGAAGAGCATTAATGATGTGGAGGAGTTTATTGCAACAGATGTAAGAAAACATTTTAGTTAAGTATATCTTGCATACGTAAGGCAACTGGGAAGTTGTTTGAAATACCAATAAATCTTCTTCATGTACAATGTAGACTGCTATTGACATCTTGGGCTTCACTGCTGAGGAGAAGCAGGGCATCTACAAGCTGACTGGTGCTGTGATGCATCATGGTAACATGAAATTCAAGCAGAAGCAGCGTGAGGAGCAGGCTGAACCTGATGGCACTGAGGGTAACTCGGATAATGATATCTTGTAGGAAGTCTACCATTGATTAATATGTAACATATATTTGTAAACATATCCTAGTTCACAGTGGCTGACATTTTGGTTTTCCATCAGTGGCTGATAAAATCGCCTACCTCCTGGGCCTGAACTCAGCTGATATGTTGAAAGCTCTGTGCTATCCCAGAGTCAAGGTCGGAAATGAGATGGTGACCAAAGGTCAGACTGTGCCACAGGTAAGATAAAGAAAATATAATAATGGAAATATTTCCATTTTAAGAAGAAAATATGATTGTGAGAAATTCTCACACTAAAATCTTTATTTCTAGGTTAACAATTCTGTCAGTGCTCTTTGCAAGTCTATCTATGAGAAAATGTTCTTGTGGATGGTCATCCGTATCAATGAGATGCTGGACACAAAGCAGCCAAGACAGTACTTCATTGGAGTGTTGGATATCGCTGGGTTTGAGATCTTTGATGTGAGTAGTTTGAAGAATATTTGAGTTGCATCATATCAACAGTGTTTTTTATATGACAGGTTATATTATCATAATTACAGTTCAACAGCCTGGAGCAACTCTGCATCAACTTCACCAATGAGAAACTGCAACAGTTCTTCAACCACCACATGTTTGTCCTGGAGCAAGAGGAGTACAAGAAAGAAGGCATTGAATGGGAGTTCATTGACTTTGGTATGGACTTGGCTGCCTGCATTGAACTTATTGAGAAGGTCAGTAGTCAAAGTGATTTCTTGTATCATGTGCAATGTGTTTGCTTCCACTGTTAAAACTTTGATGTGAATTTTTTTTTTTTTTTCCTCAGCCAATGGGCATTTTCTCCATCCTTGAAGAGGAGTGCATGTTCCCCAAGGCTTCTGACACAACTTTCAAGAACAAGCTGCATGATCAGCATCTTGGCAAGACCAAGGCCTTTGAGAAGCCAAAGCCTAAAAAGGGTGCGCCTGAGGCTCACTTCTCCCTGGTTCACTATGCTGGTACAGTGGACTACAATATCAATGGCTGGTTGGACAAGAACAAGGACCCCCTGAATGACTCAGTTGTGCAGCTCTACCAGAAGGCCTCCAACAAACTTCTGTGCTTCCTGTATGCATCTCATGGTGGACCTGAAGGTGAGAAATAAGATTGAGCAGAGTGATCAGAAACTCTGAATATCTCGCAATACCCATATTTTACAGAACTATGCGTGGTGTCAGAAACACCTTGCATTTTTTAACCTAATTGGATAGTTCCAGGTCTGAAAAGTAAAGCCAATGTAAGTTGTGATTGTTTATGGAGTGCCATTAATTTAATTAATTAAATTTGTGAAAACAGAGGCTGCTGGTGGTGGTGGCAAAAAGGGCGGGAAGAAGAAGGGTGGTTCCTTCCAGACTGTGTCTGCTCTTTTCAGGGTATGTATTGTTTAATATTTCTGGAAGTCTACTAAAAATCCTCATCTTGAATTGTATGAATCAATCATGTATGAAAACAATCAAAACTGCAACTGATAATCCTTTAATCATCCATTAATCCAAGTTTGGTATAAACTCTGTGAACTTTTTAAGGATTTCTTTCTCGTAAAACTCCATTATGGGGAAATAGATGACCAATGATCCTCTAGAGAGGCAACTTTAGATCTTGGCAGGAGAAGGGTATTTGTCACCTAGAACACTGCTATAAAGACGGAGTATTTATGTCTCTAGAACAGCTTAAAGAAAAGTACAGTTTGACAAATAAAGAGTTCCTTAGTTATCTCCAGTTACGTGGCTTTATTAGAGCCAATCGAAAAGGGGACTGGAATTTACCTCCCATTTCTCCAGTTGAGCACCTGTGTCATGCTGGCCAACCATTATTTAGAACTATCTCAAGGGTGTATACAGCTCTTCTTTCAACTTTATCAATATCAGATATGGATAGATAAAGGGTTAAATAGGAGTACCTGGGAAGGAGGAGTTATGGAGGAAATTGTGCAGAGATGGGGTCGCTCTACTTTAAATGCTAGGTATAGGCTGATACAATTTAACTTCCTGCATCAGCTGTATATTACCCAACATAAATTACATAAATACAACTCCAACATATCACCTCTTTGTTTTTAGATGTGGAACAGAGGAATGAACATTTTAGCAGGGGGTATATGAAACTCTGTCAGAAATCTGCGGGGCAACGTTTCCTCTGGACCCTGAAATTTGTCTACTAAGTTAGTTATGCAAAGAAACTTACAGAAATCCTTTTGACAACTGCTAAGAAATGTATTGCGATAAAGTGGAAATCAGATACAATTAAAATGTGGCTTTGTGAAATCAATAGCTGCGTGCCCTTAGAGAAAATTACAGCACCAGCACACCAGGTCGATCTCCCTGTATTCAAGCTTGGCTTGGCATTATCCATGAGCAGTGATGCTACCCTTTGTCTCTCTCTGTATTTTCGATTATTGCATAATGTATTTTATTTATTCATTATTTTTTATTTTATATATTTTTATTTATTTAATTATTATTTCCACTCTCTATTGTCCTGCTATTGTGAGTTGATTTCATTTTTACGTTTCCACCTTATGGATATTGACTTTTTCCTTGAGTTGATTTTGTTTTGTCTTGTCGTAACTGTAACTTTGTTATTGAAAAAATCGGAAAAAAAAAATCCTCATCTTGAAATACTGTTGCCCATTTATGTTTTCTTGTTGATCCACAGGAGAACTTGGGCAAGCTGATGACCAACTTGAGGAGCACTCATCCTCATTTTGTCCGTTGCCTCATCCCTAATGAATCAAAGACCCCAGGTACGAAGCACATTGCTGGCCTTTGCATATTAAATGTGACATCCTGAAATAAAGAAATGTCAGATGCA